>NC_077230.1:370931909-371160039 GCF_027887165.1 Monodelphis domestica | reverse complement strand
CAATGAGTTAAATTCAGATGGCAGCTTGCCATCCATGAGAAACATTCTGTAGATCAGTGGTGTCAAACTCAAATAGAAATGGGGGCCATTATACAATACACAAAATCTCAGATGGCCATACATTGGGGTTTTTAAGTCATTTTTTAAGTCTTGTCCCACTCTTCACAATCCGTTTCCTTGGCAAAGACACTCAAGTAGTTTGTTATTTCTTTAACTCACTTTACAGATGAGGAAACAAAGGCAAACAAGGTCAAGTGACTTGCCCAGGGTCACATAGCTAGTGAATATCTGAGGCCAGATTTGAATTCAAGTCTGACTCTAGGCCTGGCTCTCTATCCACTGAACCACCTAGCTGTCCACATATTAACATCATTTTAAGATATAATATCTAATTTTTATTGTCCCTTTATTTGTTTTCTTCAATATTTCCCAATTGCTTTGGAGAGGATTATGGACCACATGTGAGTGTTTTGACCTCTGTTTGTAGGTAACCAAAAAAGTCAGGACCAGAAGCTGGAGTTTAAAAGGGGAATGACAGTCAAGATAAAAAAAATCTTAGCACACTGGGAAGCTAGGATAAAAGAAACGCAGCCATTTAACAAGTATTTTTTCCTTTCCTTAATTTTTTTTTACATTCTATCTTAGAATTGATATTAAATATCAGTTCCAAGGTAGATGAGCAGTAAAGACTAGGCAATGGGGGTTAAGTGATTTGCTCAGGGTCACACAGCTAGGAAGTATCTGAGGTCAGATTTGAACCCAGGACCTCCCATCTCTAGACCTAGCTCACAATCCACCCAGCTACCCCCAGAGCTCATATTTTAATGAGGGAGACAACATGCAAATAGCAAGAGGAAATTTAGCAGAGATGAACATAAAGTCTTACACTACTGACATTCAGATAATTAAATTCACAGGTACTAATGGAGGAGGCATGACCAGAAAACAAGTATAATTCATGCAAAAAAGATCTGGGTGTCTTTGTGGACCACCAGATCATGATTCTCATCTCTTTACCCTTGTACTAGCTGTCCCCCATGCATAGAATGACTTTTCCCCTCATTTTTATTTCCTAAAATCCTAGGTAAAAAGCTATTGATTTAGGGCAGCTAGGCATCACAATGAATTGAGAGCCAGACCTGGAGTTGAGAGGTCCTGGGTTCAAATCTAACCTCAGACACTTCCTAGTTGTGTGACCCTGGGCAAGTCACTTAAACCTAAATACCTTACTGCTCTTCTGCCTTAGAACTGATATTTAATGTTTATTTTAATATCAATTGTAGGACAGAAGATAAGGGTTGTTGTTTTTTTTAAGCTGCTGATTTTCCATTTAAAGTTACCCCATATCACATCTCTCATTCATACCTATCCAGTTTACCATGTTTCCTCTATTGGAAGGAGAGCTCCTTGAGGGTAGATGATCTTCTTGCCTTTCCTTGTATTCCCTACCCTAAACACAGTGCCTGGAATAATAAATCCTTAATAAATGCTTGACTGATCCCTGGCACTCACTGGAAGTGTGTTAAGGAAGGAACAAAAAAAGCATTTTTAAGCACTTACTATGTGCTGCCAGGGTTTGTGCTAAGCACTTTACAAATATTATCTCATTTAATCTTTTTTTTTTTTAAACCCTTACCTTCCGTCTTGGAGTCAATACTGTGTATTGGCTCCAAGGCAGAAAGAGTGGTAAGGGTTAGGCAATGGGGGTTAAGTGACTTGCCCAGGGTCACACAGCTGGGAAGTGGCTGAGGCCAGATTTGAACCTAGGACCTCCCGTCTCTAGGACTGGCTCTCAATCCACTGAGCTACCCAGCTGCCCCCTTCTCATTTAATCTTGACAACAACCCTGGGAAGTAGGTACTTATTAAGCTTCCCCATTTTACAAACGAGGAAATAGAGAAAGACATTGTGACTTGCCCAGGGTCACACAGCATCTGAGGTCAGATTGGAACTCAGAACTTCCTGCCTCTTCCACTTAGCTCTCTAACCTCTGCAGATAACCTCCTGTCAGGATTTAGTAGGAAGGACTCCTCCACTGGTTTGAAGATTGGATTAGAGGACACTTCTGAGATTCCTTCATTCTGTGAAGATCTGGAAATCAGCCCTATGAGAGTGAAATGCTATTTTCTATCTCAGACAACCCCAATCTGTTCAGCCTCCCAAGCTCCAAACTGTGGAGCCATTGTGGACCCTTCCTTCTCCCTTGCCCCCAGTATCCCATTTTCTGTTGCACCCCCCCCCCCTTCTCTCTACGCACATACCACAAGGTGCCTTTCTCACCTTTTCCTTGGACAATTGTAACATCTTCACACTTTGCACCTTTAGTCTCTTTTCCAAATTCCAAGCTTTTCTTCCCAGGTTACAGCAGTAACCTACAGCACAGGACCGGCTCTCCTTGAAAACCTTTTGTGACTCCCTATTGCCTAGAGAACTCAATTCCAGGATCCTTCCTTTGACACTGAAAGACCTCCAGAATCTGGCTCTTCCCTCCTTTTTAAGGCTTATTTCACACATGCCCTTTTCTCTGCAGTTCCTGCCAAACTAGACTATTCGATGTTCCCAGATCTTGTCCTAATACTCTCCCATCCATATCTGGAGCACTCCTTCTCATTCTTCCTTTTGAAATCCTTCCAATCTCAGATTAGAATTCTCTGATTTGGAAGACACTATGGAATGAGAGAAACAACCATGACCCTGGAGCCAGAGAACTTGGGTTCAAATCCTACGTCCCACAGTTACTCCTGCGTGACCTTGGGAAAGTTCACTGTACCTCAGTTTCCTCATCTGTAAAGAAGGAGGGATTTGAAGAGATGAAGTCCCTTCTTATTCTAGACCTGTGATCCTCCCAGCAGAAAATAATCTCTCCTGATCTCCCAGATCTGCTGGGAACATGTCTGATCACTGCTTTGCTCCCATGACATCAGCCCTTGGATCATGTTATTTGTACACCTTCTGCCTTGGAGCCAATACACAGTATCGATTCCAAGATGGAATGTAAAGGTTGGAAAAAAATTCAACGATTAATACATTGTTTTAAAAAGTCTCAGACCCCCTGAAATCTATCCAGATTGAGAACCCTGGAGGAGTGGCGTCCAGGGACATCTGCAGAACCGAGAGGTAAACCCGGAGATGTGATTCCCAGACCCAGGTTGTCGGTGTTACTAATATCCGTATTATTATATAATCTCTATTAATGAGATCGCATAGTGGAGAGAGCACTGGACCTGGAGAAGGGAAGACCCAGGTTCAAATGTGGCCTCAGACACTTAGCTGTGTGATCCTGGGCAAGTCACTTCTCTCGTGCAGTAGTCACTTAATACGTACTTAGTGCCCTTGACCGGTGCCCCTCTGCCTGTTTTAGTTTTCTCATCTATAAAATGGAGAACCAGAAGAGCCCCTGCTTCCTGCAGGGCTGAAATGGGGGGCTTAGCTGAGACGTCTTTGCAAAGCTTCAGGCCACTCCAGGAATGCCAGGCTCCTTCGCCTCTTGGCCCCCCCCTGGCATCTTGTTCAATGGAGCTCAGGTAGAAATTGCCCTGTGCCCAGGTGCCCTCGGAGGCAGGGTCCCCCCCAGGAAAGGGAAGTCGCTCAGGGGAGGCTTCTCAGCAGAGCAGGCTGACATGAACCTTTCTAAATGCTGCTACTTGGAGATGTTTTGGGGTTGTGAAAAAAATGTTGAAAAGGTTTTTTGGCTTTGAAAAAGATGACCTCATTCCTTCTTATTGACATCGCATAGTTTGTTTACACGATCCCTTAAAAATAGCTGAAGTGTGCCAAGCAAAGAATGCTTCCTGTCATCCCCAGGCCCACCATCTGCACACCTACTGTGCAGATGGAAGCACCCTCCGAGCTAGGAGCGGGCTGGCCTCATTCCTGCAAAGGGATACAGAGCAGAAAGGGATGGGGACAGGGCCTCTCGGCTGGGAAGGTCACTCCAGAGCGTGGCTTTTTAGAGCCACAGAGCACCTTGACTGGCTGCAGATTACCACGGGCTTATTTGTGGAGTCAGGAAGACTGAGGTTCAAAAAACTACCCATAGCTGAGTGACCGTAGTCAAGTCATTTAAACTCTGCCTGCCTCAGTTTCCCCATCTGTAAAATGGGAATGATAATAGCACCTACTTCTTAGGGATTTGGTGGGGATCAAATTAGATCATAATTGTAGTGCATTTAGCGCAGTGCCTGTCATAGAATAAGTGCTATATCAATGTTAGTTATTATTTTTATTGTTTTAAACCTATACCTTCTCTTAGAATCAATACTAAGTATCAGTTCTAAGGCAGAAGAGGGTTGAGGGCTAGACAATTGGGGTTAAGTGACTTGCCCCAGGGTCACACAGCTTAGGAAGTATCTGAGGCTAGATTTGAACCCAGGACCTCCCATCTCCAACCCTGGCTCTCTATTCACTGAGCAACCCAGCCGCCCCATAAATTATTATGAAATTGAAGGAAAGGCATCAATGCACAGTGGTGTAATCCCAGGTATGGTTCCCTCCTTCCCCCTCCAAAATGTAGGTAAAAATACCCTCTTCTCTACCTTCTGAGGTTATCGCGGACTTCCATCTGCAAAACCTTAAAGTCTATACATAGGTCAGCTCTTTATGGTATTGATGGCAGAACTCAGGTTTGGTGCCTCCCAAGCAGGGGACTCATTCCTCTTGCATCCCGCTTACCGTCACACCATCCTCCCTACCTCATGCCTCTGAGCTTTGGAATTGGCCCTCAGAGTCACGTCACGGGTGGGCATGAAGATTCCTCAGATTCCTCGTGGGAGAGTGGCATGTAGGAGGAGGTAGGGCTGTGTGTGTGGTTTAGACGTTGGCCCTGTAGTCCAACTCCTTTATTTTATGGATGAGGAAACTGGCTCTCAGAGAGGTTAAGTGAATTGCCCAATGTTATACAGCTACTATTTTGTCTAAGGTGGGATTCTGAGCCCATTGATCTATCTACTAAGCCGCCCAATTTGTTCCAATAGTTCCCAATCTTAGGGGCATCTGGAGATGGGAGGTCCTGGGTTCAAATTTGGCTGCAGACACTTCCCAGCTGTGTGACCCTGAGCAAGTCCCTTAACAGCCTCCATTGCCTAGTCCTTATTGCTCTTCTGCCTTAGAACAATATGTAGTATGAATTCTAAGACAGAAAGTAAAGGGTTTTAAAAGGAATAATAATTTTGAATCTTGGAGGCTCCGTCAGACCCTTTGGCATTTCCACCATCCAAATCAGTCCTTGCTTCTTAGCTCCAGAGTTGAAGGCCACCCCTTGATGAGATGGTGTGGATAGATGCCCTGAGCTGGGGCTAGTACCTACCTGCCTGGTGATAGCTCACTCCTGCTGCTCACCTGTGGGCTGTGGGAATGTTGGGTGGAGCAAAGCCCTTCACAGAGGTGAGCTGTTTCACACCTGGGATCTGGGTTCCTATCCACAGGGCAGGATCTTTGGAAGCAGAGCTGGGAGGGACTTCTGAGATCATCTAATCCAACCCTTCATTTTCTTATTCTTCCTTCCTTCCTCCTTCCTTCCTTCCTTCCTTCCTTCCTTCCCTTCCTTCCTCCTTCCTTCCTTCCCTTCCTTCCTTCCTTCCCTTCCCTTCCTTCCTTCCTTCCTTCCTTCTTCCTTCTTCCTTCCTTCTTCCTTTCTTTCT
Source organism: Monodelphis domestica (assembly GCF_027887165.1). Classification (NCBI taxonomy): domain Eukaryota; kingdom Metazoa; phylum Chordata; class Mammalia; order Didelphimorphia; family Didelphidae; genus Monodelphis; species Monodelphis domestica. Next base: position 371,154,400 of record NC_077230.1, on the reverse strand, counting down.
TCTTTTCTTTCTTTTCTTTTCTTTCTTTCTTTCTTTCTTTCTTTCTTTCTTTCTTTCTTTCTTTCTTTCTTTCTTTCTTTCTTTCTTTCTTTCTTTCTTTCTTTCTTCTTTTCTTTCTTTCTTTCTTTCTTTCTTTCTTTCTTTCTTTCTTTCTTTCTTCTTTCTTTCTCCCTTACCTTCCGTCTTAGAATCAATACTAAGGATTGGTTGCAAGGCAGAAGAGTAGTTAAGGGGATAGGCAAAGGGGTCAAGTGACTTGTTCAGGGTCACACAACTAGGAAGTGTCTGAGACCAGATTTGAACCCCTGGACCCCTCCCCTTCTCCCAGCCTGACTCTCTCCATTGAACTACCTAGCTGCCCCAAATCCTTCATTTTCTTTTTCTGTCTTAAAATTGATACCAAGGATTGGTTTCCCAAGGCAGAAGAAGCAGTAAGGGTAAGGCAAAGGAGGTCAAGGTGATTTGCCCAGAGTCACACAGCTAGGAAGTATTTTGAGGACAGGTTTGAACCCAGGACCCTCCCGTCTCTGGTCTTGGTTCTCTATCCACTGAGCTCTCTGGCTGCCCCAACCCTTCATTTTCTAATGAAAGAAACTGAGCCTCAGAGAGTATAAACAACTAATTTAGGTACATGAAGCTCCCTTTGATATTATCTTGTTCAGAGGCATCAAACTCAGAGCCAGCTGGCAAAATTAAAGAAGTGTGGCCCAAATAAAATTGGGAAATATTGAACAAATTAAATAAATATATAATACTACTTTGTTATCGTTCAGTCGTTCAGCTGTGTCCAACTCTGTGCCTCCCTTTGAAATTTTCTTGGCAAAGATTCTGGAGTGGCTTGCTATTTCCTGCTCCAGCTCATTTTACAGATGAGGGAAAGAGCATTAAGTGACTTGCCCAGGGTCATACAGCTAAGTGTCAGAGGCTGGACTTGAACTAAATTCTTCCTGACTCTTCAACTGGTCCACTCTATCCACTGAGTCACCTAGCTGCCATAGATTAAAATGTGATTGAGAAATAGTTAACAAAATAAAATAAATATTCAGTTCCACATAGATGATGTTAGTTTGTGGCTTTCTAAGTCAATACATAGCTCATAGGGATCTATAGTCATTTGAGTTCCAAACAACTGATCTAATCCATATCTCCTTTCCTTAAGGTGATTAATGTTATCCACTCTTCATGATCCCATTTGGAATTTTTCTTGGCAAAGATACTGGAGTGGTTTACCACTCCATTCTCCAGCTCATTTTACAGATGAAAAAACCATGGCAAACAAGGTTAAGTGACTTGTCCAGGGTCACACAGCTAGAAAGTATCTGAAGCTAGATTTGAACTCAGGAAGATGTCTTCCTAACTCCGAGCCAAGTGCTCTATAGCAACACCTAATTGCCCATACTTTTGCAGAACTTTGCCAAAATTTAAGTAAGTTCACTTATAACATTCCTTAGCTCTTAGTTAAGAATCCTGCCACCTCCCCCTTAAAATTAAATTAGTCTCATGTGACCTATTCTTTTTTCCTTCCTTTCTCTTTTTTTAACCCTTACCTTCCACCTTAGAATCAAATACTGTGTATTGGTTCCAAGGCAGAAGAGCACTATGGGCTAGGCAATGGGAGTGAAGTGACTTGCCCAGGGTCACACAGTTGGGGAAATGTAGTCACCTAGCTGCCCTCATGTGACCTATTTTTGATGAAACCATGCTATGTTTTGTGGGAGGTAAGGAGGATAATTGCCATCATTCCCATTTTACAGAAACAAAACAAAACAAAACACAACTACACCTGAAGAGGTTAAGTGACTTGGCTAAAGTCACTGAAGAAGCCAATAGCAGTTAGGCCTTGAATGTCAGTCTCTTGATTCTAGCTGGCTTTTTCCTTGTGTCATCCTCTCCTCCTTAAAGGAGAGGCTCCTTGGGAAACCCATTTAGACTTGTCTTTTGGGGTTTAGCCTGCCAGAGGCTTATCCTCTCTGGCACTCTCTCAGCCCCCTCCAGGCAGTTGGTCTAAGGTCTCTCTGTATGGGGGAGATACCTTTGGCCCAACTCCTCTGGCCTTCAGGCTGGAGCACTGTGGGATGGGCATGTCCCAGCAGGGGAGGGAGTTCCAGCCCCTGGTCTGGCAAGGCTAACCTCCCACCAGGTGTTGCCACATGGCTGCACTTCATCTCCTCCTTTCCTTCTTCCTTCCCCTCCTTCTTTCTTCAAGAGGAGAGAGAATTAAGAGGAGGGGAGGGGACGGGAGGAGAGGAGAGAGGAGAGGAAAGGAGGGGAGGGGAGAGGAGAAGGGGAGGGGAAAGAAGTAAGAGAGGAGAGGAGGGGAGGGGAGGAGAGGGGAAGGGAGGGAAGAGAAGAGGAGAGAAGGGAGGGGAGGGAGGGAAAGGGAAAGGAGGAGTGGGAGAGGAGGGGAGGGGAGAGGAGACAGGAGGGGAAAGAAGTAAGAGAGGAGAGGAGGGCAGGGGAGGGAGAGGGAAGGGAGGGAAGAGAAGAGGAGAGAAGGGAGGGGAGGGGAGGGAAAGGAAAGGAGGGGAGGGGAGAGGAGGGGAGGGGAGAGGAGAAGGGAGGGGAAAGAAGTAAGAGAGGAGAGGAGGGAGGGGAGGGAGAGGGGAAGGGAGGGAAGAGAAGAGGAGAGAAGGGAGGGGAGGGGAGGGAAAGGGAAAGGAGGGGAGGGGGAGAGGAAGTGAGGAGAGAGGAGGGGAGAGGGGAGAGGGAAAGGGTGTTCGGCCTGGCAGAGCGTCTGTGTGGACGCCTCCACTGGACTGCAGTAACCTGAAATAAAGCCTTCGGTACTAAGCCGGGGTCCAGCACTGTGCCCCGGAGCAGATCCTAGCACATGGCCGCACCAGTCCCTGCAGCTAAACCAAACGTTTTCTCGGGCGCCTCCTGTGTAGAGAGGTTCCCAGGCACTAGCCCGGAGAGATCCAGCCGCGTTCCCGCCCTGACCCTGTTCTCATGTGCTCCCCTTGGCCAGCCTCGGTGCCGCTCTTGCCAGCACCGACTGGCCAGCCCAGCTCAGCCAATGTCCTCAGCCAGCTGGAGAGTAACTGCAGCGTTCTGGAAGGAGCCCTGGGCTGGGAGTCAGGACACCTGGGTTCTAATCCTGGCTCTGCCTCTGGGGGAAATTCCTTCTCTTGTCCGAGCCTCAGTTTCTGCCTCGGTAAATCCGGGGAGCTGACTCCGCCCATTCCAACGTCCTCTGATTTCTCCGCTAGAGCGTGCCTGGGTTTGATTCCTGCCTCGGGCTTTGTGACCACCTGGACCAGACTCTTCCTGGCCGCTCTCCTTTCTCTCCAAGTTGTGGCTCCGGCTCTTATCTGCTTTGGAAGGGGTGTCTTCCCCGGGAAGCTCCAGGCGCGTATGGAATCCCCTCGCGGGCGCCACCCCGCTCTTTTTCTGTGGGGTTGGAGCAGGGGCGGAAGGACCTGAAGGGGCAGCCGCTCCTGGGACTAGATTGGGGGGTCAGCAGAGCAGCTTCAGACCTAGCCAGGTCAGTCGCTAGCTTGCTCGGTGACTTTGGGTAAAACACTTGCCTCCTCTGTGCCAGAGTTTCTTCTGTAAAACAGAGCTAACAGCCCTTACTCTAGCTCCCTCCCTGGGTTAAGCAGTGTGAGCATCTTACAGCTCTTCGGATCTCTCCACTGTGGCAAACATGCTCTAAGGACTGGACTATGTGGACTGAGGCCACCCATTGCCTTTTTTTTTAACCCTTACCTCCATCTTAGAAGTTCTACCATGTATTGGTTCCAAGGCAGGAGTGGTAAGGACTTGGCAGTGGGGGGTTAAGTGACTTGCCCAGGGTCATACAGCAGGAAGTGTCTGGGGTTAAATTTGAACCCAGGACCTCCTGGCTCCAGCTCTAGGTCTGGCTCTCAGTCCACTGAGCCACTCATCGACCCCAGCCCATTGTCTTTTAAGGGCTGCCCTTCACTGTCCCCCTCCTTGGAGGGCATCAGGTCTACATAACAGTTTGTGTTGATGAGAGGCTGCAGCTGGGTCCTGTACACTCTCAAGCTGTACCCCATGCCCACATCCACAATCACCCTCCAAAGAGCTTGTTCTCATGGTTCATTAAGGACCATGGCCTGAGGGAGGAAGGAAGGGATGGCTGCTGAGAGCTGAGTTTAAGCATTCTGTGTTATCAATTGCATAGCAGAATACTCCAGAAATACCACTGAATTTTGGAGCTCTGGGTTCAGATGCTGCCATCTTACATTTATTAGCAGTGACCTTTTATTAATTTATTTTTAAACCCTTTCTTTTTCTCCTTCCTTCCTTCCTTTCTTCTTTCTTCCTTTCTCCTTTTCTTTCCTTCTTTCTTTCTTTCTTTCTTTCTTTCTTTCTTTCTTTCTTTCTTTCTTTCTTTCTTTCTTTCTTTCTTTCTTTCTTTCTTTTCTTTCTTTCTTTCTTTCTTTCTTTCTTTCTTTCTTTCTTTCTTTCTTTCTTTCTTTCTTTCTTTCTTTCTAACAACTCTAGGACAAAAGGATAAAAGTTAGGCAAACAGGGTTAAATGACTTGACCCTGTTGGCTGACTTTAAGCAAGTCACTTCTAATCTATAGACCTTGGTTTCCTCCTTTGTGAAAATGAAGTGTTTGAGTATGATGCCCTTTAAGCTTCCAGCTATTGTCTGAGAGAGACAGAGACAGAGACAGACAGACAGACAGACAGAGGCAGAGAGAGAGAGAGTGAAAGTGAGAGAGAGAGAGAGAGAAAGAAAGAAAGAAAGAGAAAAGAAGACCAGAGGTCTTTTAGTCAGTCTATGGTCCTTTGAGTGATAACTGACATTTCTATCAAATTTGAAAGTTTGTGAATTGCTTTCCACATGTGACCACCTTTATTCCTCCCCATAGCCAGGTGAGGGTAGATAGTATGAACCTTTAAGCAAGACAGCATCCCTGTACCACAGGAGTGGTATTTGGAATCCTAGGATTAGGAAGAAGGTACCTGAGAGATCACTTCCCTCTGTTGAACAGCAATTCAAACAGCATTCAGGGGACTTGTCACATAGCTAAGGAGCAGCCAGGCCTAGAGATGGGAGGTCCTGGGTTCAAATTTGGCCTCAGACACTTCCTGGATGTGTGACCTTGGGCAAGTCACTTAACCCCAGTTGTCTAGCCCTTTCTAACTGCTCGTCTGCCTTGGAACCAATACACAGTATTGATTCTAAGATGGAAGATAAGTGTTTAAATTTTTAATTTTAAAATGTCACTTAGCTCATAAGTGGCAGAGCCAGGATTTGAACATGGGAGTCCTGATGCCCAACCTGGGTTAGAGAAAGCAGGATGCTGTTACAAGGCAGCTGCAGCCACTTCACTTTGCTTTTGCCCTAAACTTCAGATGTGGAGTATTTATTGTGGAGGAAATGTCACCCCCTTGTTGTTCTTCCCTGTTTCCACTAAACAATATGAGACTGAGCAAGTAGATGGGAAATTCTCTGACTCTAGAGTCGATAGATCTGGGTTCAAATTTCACCTCTGATGCTTACTACCTATGTAACTTTGGACAAGTCACTTAACTTCCCCAGGACTCAGTTTCCCTATCTGTAAAATGAGGAAGATGGACTAGATGACTTCTGAGAGCTTCTCTAGCCTTAGACATGACATCCAATGTCATGTCCTGTGTCTGTGTTCCTCGATTATGACAACGGGTGGTGGTGGTGGTGTTTATCAAGTCCAATCAGAAATGTTCTCCATTTGTTAGGCACATCATGCCTCTGGTGGGTGTCCTGGGTTCTGATTTCATTTTGCCCATTATGATGAGACAATCTTCACCCCAAGCCACTGTACAAAGTTTTGAAGAAGAGAAAGGGGAAATTGAGTGGAAACTTAGCTGTCTAGGAATTGTGGACAAAGGAATCCTATAGCCCCAGTTTATACCTCTAACAATGTGGCACTCATCTCCTCACCTGACAGAAAGTACAGTCTGGAGGCATCTAGGTGGATAGAGAACCAGACTTGGAACTGCTAGATCCTAGGTTCAAATCTGGCCTTAGGCACTCCTTAGCTGTGTGACCCTATGCAAGGCACTTCACCCAGTTGACCTCAGTTTCCTCCTCTGTAAAATGAGCTGGAGAAGGAAATGGCAAACCATTTCAGTATCTTTGCCAAGAAAACCCAACTGGGGTCACAAAGAATTGGACATGACTGAAGAAATGACTAAGCAACAACCACAAAGCACCAAAACAAAGGTTTTCTATTTGATTCTGGAGTTGACCCAGATCCACTGGAGTTGATTGGCTAAGAGTGTGACATGGTTGGCTTCACAGCTGAGTGGAGGAAGGACTGGAGTGGAGATAGATGGGAGTTTGGAGGCCAGCTTGGGCCTTCTTCCCCCAGAGTGGGAGATCCAGCCTTCTATGGCAATAGCTCCCTTAATGACTCCCAGAAGTGCCATTGATACAGGCAGCCCCCAGCTGGATGGTGGTTATGGCTGGAGCTTTCTAGCATTGTTTGACTGCCCCAGGTGTGGAGGAGGAGGTTGGGGAGGGACCCTGGAGCAGCACAAACCCAGAGGGCCCAGCACAGTGCTTTGCCTTATACACCGTGGTTGAATAGGACCTAGACAGCAGCTAACAGCCCTAGCATGATATACCTAGAACAACAAGAAGAGAGAGAACTCACAAGCAAATTAGGTTCAATTCAACAATCACGTCTTTAGAGAATGCCAGGGGGGCAGCTGGGTAGCTCAGTGGATTGAGAGCCAGGCCTAGAGACTGGAAGTCCTAGGTTCAAATCTGGCCTCAGATACTTCCCAGCTGTGTGACCCTGGGTAAGTCACTTGACCCCCATTGCCTAGCCCTTACCACTCTTCTGCCTTGGAGCCAATACATAGTATTGACTCCAAGATGGAAGGTAAGGGTTTTAATTAAAAAAAAAACAAACAAAAACGAGAGAATGCCAGGCATTGTTCCGGCATGGTACTCACAAAGGGATTTATATTCAGTCATTTTCATTTCCTGTCTGATTCTCCATGACTCCATTTGGGCTTTTCTTGGCAAATATACTAGAGTGGTTTGCCATTTCCTTCTCCAGTTCATTTACAGATGAGGAAACTGAGGCAAGAAAAGATTATGTGACTTCCCAGAGTCTTGCCTAGGATCACATAGCTAATAAATGTCTGAGGCTGGGTTTGAACTCAGGAAGAAATGTCTTCCTGACCCCAAGCTTAACCCTCTATCCACCAAGCCACCCCAAAGAACCCAGAGGTACCATTTAAATTCAACTTCTAGTTTACAAATAGGGAAACTGAGGCCCCCAAAGAGGAATAGTCTTGGTGTCTCCTTGAGTTACATTAAGTTACATTACTTACTGAATTCTTCCTGCTCCATGTCCTGACCTTCTCAAATCAGTTGCTTTTATATGTGGGATTTTTCTGGCTTAGAGCAAGACAGTCTGTGGAGTGTGGGAAAGCAGTTCTGGGCCTCAAACCTGAATGGCCAGGCAGCTTCCCAGGCCCCCAGCTCCTCTTTAGAGCTGGCCCAGGGGACCTTTGCCCTTGGCCCCCAGACTCCCACTTTTCACTTCTTTCTACACTTTCCTTAATCTTGATCTAATTTGAGGACTCCAGTCTCCTGAATTTTCTAATCTCTGAGCCTGTCTGACTCTTGGACTCAGAGATCTGCTGGCCCAACCCCTAATTCTTCTTCTTTGGCTCCCACTTGGTACCCAACAGTCTGGCAAATGGCCTTTTCTCCTTTGCCTCCTATCACCACCACTCCATAGCATGAGGATGTGCTCTATTGATGAGGAAAAAAGAGACTATATATTCAGAAAAAGCAAGCCTTTACGTAGTACTTAAAGACTTGCAAAGAGTGTTAGGAATAGGATCTTGTTGGACTTTCATCATAATTCTAGGAGGTAGGTACTATTATTATCCCCCTTTTACAGATGAGGAAACTGAGTCAGGCATCAGTAAAGCAGCTCATTCAGTGTCTGAAGTTGGATTTGAACTTGGGTTTTTCTGACTCCACCTCCAGTGTTCTATCGATTGTGCAAGTATAAGTTAATGAAACACACAAATGAAAGGAAAATGGCTAACCCAAGATTGGTTAGTATTTCCTTCCTTCCCTCTCTGCCTCCCTTCCTCCTTTCCTTTCCTTCCTTCTTTTCCTTCCTTCCTTCCTTCCTTCCTTCCTTCCTTCCTTCCTTCCTTCCTTCCTTCCTTCCTTCCTTCCTTCCTTCCTTCCTTCCTTCCTTCCTTCCTTCCTTCCTTCCTTCCCTCCTTTATTTCCTTCCCTCCTTTATTTCCTTCCCTTCCTGGACATGGGAGATTCTGGGTTCAAATTTGGCTTTAGACATTTCCTAGCTGTGTGACTCTGGGCAAGTCACTTTACCCCTACTGCCTACCCATTACCACTCTTTTGCTTTGGGCTTCTAAGATGGAAGGTGAGGGTTCTAAAGATAAAAAAGACAGTTCAAGCCTCGCCTCCTAAGATGAAGGCTTTCTGTTACATGTCCCACCAGACATGTAACAGTCTTCTGTTAGAAGGAGCAGTGCCTTCTCCTCACAATATTTTCCAGATGTATTTGGTAAATATTCCACATGTATTTATTTTTGTATCTGTATCTCTTGATAGAATGTAACCCCCTTGAACTCAAGACTTTTGTTTTTTATTCTCAGCACCTTGAAGAATATTTAGTAGTTGCTTAATAAATGCTTACTCATTTTTTAGGAGATTGTATGGTACAGTGGAATGGGCTACATTTGGAGTCAGAAACTGAGTTTAAACCCCAACTTGGTCATTTTCTACCTATGTGACCTTGGGAAAGTCATTTCCCTTTCCATGGACATCAGCTTCTTCGTGTGTAAAAAACCAGAGGGAAGAGGAAGGGGAAATTGGACTAGAGAGATTGCTTCTGAGTTCACTTCTACCCCTAAATCTAGAACTGATTCACTGAATGATCAGAGCAGACTTTACAGAGGAGGTGGCCTATGAGTTAAGTTTTTAAAGGATATATAGAAATGCGGCTAGGTGGTTCAGTGGATAGAGCACTAGGCCTGGGCTCAGGAGGACCTGGATTTAAATCTGGCCAGCTGGGTGACCCTGGGCAAGTCACTTTACCTGCCTTGCCCAGCCCTTGGCTTTCTGACCGAAGGTAAAAGCTTACAATAAGGGATATATAGAAATTCCTTAGACAGGAAGCAAACTGGCTATATTTTGCTATGGGGGTTTTGAAGTTTCAGTCCTTGACCAACCATTTCTGAACTATCTGGCGCCATCTCTCTCCCAATCCTAGTTCTCTTATGTGCAAAGTTGGGATAATAGCACCTGCAACACCTGTTTAGGGGAGTGTTGTGGGGACAGAACTTTGTAAAGTGGAAAACACAATATATCTAGGAACAGGAGTTAGTTAGGCACAGTCTTTTGTCCTAAATCCATGCTCCCCCCATTAATAGTACTGACAAATTGGATCTGGAATATATGAGGCTTTTCCCCACCAATGAAGATTATAATTCTCTGAGCCTTTCCATCCTGTGGGATCTGTGCATGTGTGTGTGTGTAAAACCCAAAGAAATTAATGGTAAATTTCCTTCATATTATGGGGATCTTTGGCAGGTGGTTTGAGGGGGGAGTGGGAGTGGTGATTCTTCAACCCTCTCTAAACTTCTCCTCTAGTATCTACAATACTAATATCTAATATCTACTATGAAGGGGACCCGAAGTTCTCAAAGGCTTTGCTAGTGGACCAGAAACCTCAGCTGGAAAGGTTTAAGTAAAGGCCTTAAGTAAGTGATGCACAAGTGTCTGGGAATGAATGAAAGAAGAAATGAATGAATGAATGAATGAATGAATGAATGAAAATCAGTTATTCATTAATTCAGGGTGAGGGTTATGATCCTCATTTGTTAAAGGGGAAATTGAATGAATGAGTGAATGAATGAACAAAATTCATCCATCCATTCTTTCATCCATTTAGCCTCAAGGTTATTTCCATGTGATGGTAGAGAAACAATAAATAAACAAATGAATGAATAAAAAAGTATTTATTTATTCATTCTTTCAATAGATTCAGGGATGGATCATTATCCCCATTTGATGAAGGTAAAGCTTGGCCCTGAAGAAGCACACATGTACTTGTCCAGGGTCACATGGCTAGCTGGGAGCAACAGACAGACAGAGCCCTCACCCCACCCGACCCCCATCTTCACCTCCTGGATTCCAAGCCAGAACTGGGCTCCCTCCATAGCCTCTGCTCTGACATCTAGGGCACAGGAAGTGAGCAGGGGTTGGATCTACCCCACTGAGGGGCTGGATGTCTGCCTAGAAGGTCAGGGATAATTCTCTCCCTGGGTCTGTGGCTGAGGCTCTTTCTCCAAGATCAACAAACCTCCCCCCAGTTCTATCATCTACCAAGGCATAGTCCCCTCCCATAAGGTTCCTGTGTGACCTGAAGGCCCACACACACACACTCTGTCTCTCTGTGTTGTCCCCCCTTCCTCTCTCTCTGCTCTCTTTCTCTTTCCTCCCTCCCTCCCTCTCTCTCTTTCCCTCTCCCTCTCTCTCTTTGTCTCTTTGTCTCTCCCTTTCCCTCTCCCTCTCTCTCTCTCTCTCTCTCTCTTCCTTTCTCTCTCCCTCTTTCTTTCTCTCTCTCCCTCTCTCTTCCTTTCTTCCTCTCTTCCTTTCTCTCTCCCTCTGTCTTTCTCTCTCTTCCTCTTTCTTTCTCTCTCTATCTGTCTCTCTTGCTCTAGCTCTTTCTTTACTTTCTGTCTCTCTCCTCTCTGTCTCTGTGTGTCTCTTTCTGCCTCCCTGTCTGTCTGTCTGTCTCTTTCTCTCAGGCCAATTACAGGAATTCTTTTCTTAGACCTAAAGAGAGGGAGGCAGAAGGGCACTGGTTCACAGAACACTGACCTTGGAGTTAGAAGAACCAGGTTCAAGTTCTGACTGCCGTGGGCTAGCTGGGTTAACTGTGAGCAATTTCACTTCCCTCTCTGGGCTGAGATTCTCCACATTTAAGACCGAATGATCCTCCAAGGCAATTTTATATAGCAGAATGAATGCTAGGCATGGAGCCAGGAGAAATCTGGGTTTGAATCCTGGCACCAACACTGCTGTGGGAGCAGGAACCAATCACTTGCCTCTCTGAGTCTCATTTTTGAAATGGAGAGAAGAGTACCCATTCCACTGTCCTCACAGGATGTTGGTAGACTCAGACAGGCATAAGATATTCTATAAACTTTAAAGTGCTCTCATGAGGGGAAAGGGGCAGGGGATGGGGGTGGGGTGGGGAACAGACCTAAAATTTCCCTGGCGTGAGGAATTTCCAATGGAGAAACTTCCTCACTCAATGCAGAGCAGCACCTGCATTTCCAAAATTCCTTGAGTGTAGTAAAAGCTTACATAATGTATAATCAGACTTGTCCAAAGTCACATAGTCAGAATATGTCAGAGGCAGAACTGGAACTCAGATCTTTGTAACTCTAAGGCTTTCCATCTAGTCTGTCATCTTGATTATTACTGGGTTACTTCCCATATTAGAATCAACACTGTGTATTGGTTCCAAGGCAAAAAAGTGGTAAGGACTAGGCAATAGGGGTGCAGTATCTGTCCAGGGTCACACAGCTGGGAAGAGTCCATTATTGCTGTTACTATCATCACTAAGGCCCCTTCTAAGGCCAGTATTCTGTGCTTTGGTGTAGTAGTTACTTTTGTCCCATGTCTCTGCACTGCTAGAAATGTTGACTCTTGAGAAATGGGCAGCATCCTCCCTTGGGTTGGTTCTTATTCCCACCCTCTGGCCTGACTCAGAGGAGCAGCTTTTCCTGACTCAGCCGTACCATTTCCCGTAGAAGTAGGTATTTCATTTGCCTTCCCAGCCAACGTTTAATCTTGACCTTAGCCTGCTGGCTGGCCACTTATGGGAGAGACAAGGAGGGACACCCTTACAGTACAGACAAACCAGAGAGAGTAGCCACCCCGTGTCCTCTCTAGGAGATGGGGTGGGCACCACCATGGGCATCCAGCCTCCTGGATGGGATGTGGTGGAGAGCTCAGGAGTGTGAAGATCTTTCTGTGCTAGCTGAGCATGGGGGGCAGAGAGAATGTGAGAGGAGAGCAGCAGAAGATCCTAGACCTAGTGAAGGTTTAGGGAGGAAGGAGCCTTAGAGGACAGTGAGTCGAACTCCCTCATTTTACAGATGAGGAAACTGAGACACAGAGACAAGGAAGGGTTTGGTCTAAGGTCACACTGATAGTAAACAGCAGAGCTGCAAATGGGACCAAGGTCCTCTGAAGCAATTAGGGTATTTTACCTAATCACCCCAGCCCCAGACTCCCAAGTAGGAACTGAGTATCTGCTCTCTTGGACTCATTCTGAAGTCTCTAAAGCAGAATTGTCAATTGTACTCAATGTCATCTGAGTTCCTCACATTCTTCCACTCCTCTACTCTATCCTGCCTCACTTTTTTGATTTCTACTCCAGTGATTTCAAAATGTATGGTCACAGGGCAGCTAGAGGGCTCAGTGAATAGAGGCAGGCCCAGAGATGGGAAGTTCTGGGTTCAAATTTGGCCTCAAACACTTGATAGCTGTGTGATCCTGGGTAAATCACTTAACTCCTATTGCCTAGCCCTTACTGTTCTTCTGCCTTGGAACTGATACACAGTATCGATTCTAAGATAGAAGATCAGGGATTGATTGATTGGTTGATTTTTAGTGTATGGTCAATGGGGTATACCGGGAACAATTCCAGTTTTAAAACCAGGGCTTGGGTTTGACTGTCAGTTTGTCTGCTTTCTGGAGTATAAGGCTTAGAGTCAGGAAGACCTGAACTAGAATCCCAGCTATGATGCTTACTGTGTATCCTTTTATCTTTTTTAAACCCTTGCCTTCCATCTTAGAATCAATACCATGTATTAGTTCCAAGGCAGAAGAGCAATAAGGGTTTGGCAAAGGGAACTGACTCTAACCACTGTGCTACCTGGCTGCCCCTTCAGCCTTATTTATCTAAAGTGTGAAGTAGACAAGATAACTGCTTTTTTGGCACTGAAGTAAAGTGTGGAGATAGAAGGTTATCTTCTTTATGCAGGATCACTGAGAACATTGTAGAAAAATCTTTAAGAGCAGGCAGGCCCACACATCTGATGTGCCTCTCCTCTTGGGGGACCAAATTCCTCTGGGCACAAGAGGAGGTGGTGGTTAAATGCTTTGCACAGGCTCACATGGCTTGTTTCTGATAAGTATTCACTAGGTGCTATCGTTTTCCATCCCTATCCTAAAGTGTTTTCTCCCTCCCATGGATATCCATCTCCTGTTTTTCTCAGCACTCATGAAATAATCATGTCCTGTTTCATCTTCTAGTTTCTTGCATCTGTGAATTCTCCTTAAGCCAGCAAGGAAAGGGTCAAAGCCAAGAACACTAGCCAGTGCAGAGAAATAGGTATTGTGGGTCGAGCCAGACGAGAAGTCCAGAAAAGAGTTGTCAGGCAGTGGCAATGATGACCGAAGACAGGAGGCAAGGGATTGAAGGGCCAAAGACCAAAGAAGAGGGTATGGGCAATCTAGGAATAAGGGACTCGGGCAGCAAAACCCAAAGATCCTAGAGGAGAGCTCTCAGTAACGAACTGGCCAGACCACGATGACAACATGAGAAAGAAAGGCTCCAGGCAAACTTAGTTCCCTCTAGAGTCCCCTAAGGAAGAATGGAAGACAGTACCACATGAAGCAGGGAATCCACATATGGGAGATGAAACAAGGAGGAGGCCACTGCTGCAATCCCCATCTCATGCAAAAAAGCCCAAATAACAGGCCATTAGAAGTTCTGAATTAGAGCCAATGCCAAGGCACCCCTATCATCACCTCCATGATCCCATCTATAGCCCTACTTATAGAAGAGGGCAGGGTATAGAGCAGGTGGTCTTTAACAAGAGAGATTTCGGCAGCTCAGTGGTTTGAGAACCAGGCCTAGAGATGAGAGGTCCTAGGTCTGAATCTGGCTTCAGACCCATCCCAGCTGAGTGACCCTGGGCAAGTCACTTAACCCCCATTGCCTAGCCCTTACCACTCTTCTGCCTTGGAGCCAATACATAGTATTGACTCCAAGATGGAAGGTAAAGGCTTAAAAAAAAAAAAAAGAAGCATTAGCCCTTGACTTCAACCAGTTCCAGGTGTTGATAGTATGAAAAATGGAATGAAGCAAACAGAGCTAAAAAAGGAAACAATGCAATTAAACATAATAGAACAATATAATTATAGTACCTAGCTTTTCTTTAAATAATGAAGTTTTCAAGTTACTTTACAAATATTTGATTTGATTTTCTGAACAATACTTTGATGTATTATCTTCATTTTACAAATGAGGAAATTGAGGATAAAAGATACTAATTGGCTTGCCTAGGATCCAAATCAATTTATACTTGTCTTAAAAAAATGCGAACCCTTATCTCCTATCTTAGAATCAATACTAAGTATTAATTACAAGACAAAAGAATGGTAAGGGGGGGGTGGGTTCGCAATTGAGGGTAAGTGACTTACCCAGGGTCACACAGCTAGGAAGTGTCTGAGGGCCTAATTTGAACCCACGTCCACCTGTCTCCAGGCCTGGCTCTCTTTCTACTGAGCCACCTAGCTGCCCCTAGAAGAGCCCTCATGGTATTTACTCTTCTGGTGCCACCTAGAAAAACCCTTATAGTGTCTAATATTAAAAACAACTGACCAAGAAAATAGGATGGGAAGAGAAACTATCATTACTGGGCTCCCTGAAAATGATGTAAGACAAAAAAAACCCCTGGGTACCATTTTTCAAGAAATTATAAAACAATTATCCAGAACTACCGCACCTAGAAAATAAAAATGAAAGTAAGAGAGAACTCATAGGCAATAAGCAAAGACTTTGGAGGCAGGTGCTCCTTCTGGGCTCTTTGCCTAGATTGCAGAGCCCAATAGGGAAGGCAGGTAGGGCACCAATGACCATCCTGAGGGCCTAGGCAGTCAATGACACCTCACTCCTGCCCACCCAGCCCCACATCTAAGATCCAGCAGAATACACCCTACCAACAATGCATGCTAAAGCCAGAAGGGTTCAGGATCACTGCAGGAAATTGTCCAGGGAGGGCTACAAATGAAACCTGAGAGCCAGACAGCAGAGCTGACTCACGGGAGGGCTGGGAATGGGAAGAAGAGAAGCAGCATCACAATTGGAACAGAAGTCAGAGGTCTCTCAGGTCTGGGAAATCTTTGAACAGCATCCCTGACCAGGACTCAGGGAAGGGAAACTTCCATGTTGGGGGAACTATCATAGTTTGGACATTTTTCCTTATGTTCACTCTAAATCTTTCTCTCTGCATCTCATACCCATTATTTCTAGTTTGACCTTGTTAGGCCAAGCAGAAAAATTAGCCAATTAGTCAATCTACAAGAATGTATTAAACATCTACAATGGGCTACACAGTATTTATTGTGTGGGGCATTAAAAACACAATGATAAAAGTGAACCAGTCCTAGAGAACATAACACCAGCCTAATGTGTTCTTCTTGACGGTCCTTCAACTAAGACATTTATGGTGTGGGATTCCAAGCAAGATAATCCATCTCCCAATTCTGTCCATTTTCACTGGCTTCCCTGCGTGCCTGGAATGTTCTCCCTCTTCCTCCTGGTTTCCTTGGCTTCAGATAAATTCTTCCTTCCTATAAGAAGTCTTTCTTGGTCTCCCTTAATTTTAGTGCCTTCCCTCCATTGATCAGCTCCAATGTATCTTGTGTATATCTTGTTGGTATGTAATTGTTTTCATGTTTCTTCTCCATTAGACTGTGAGCTCCTTAAGGGCAGGGATTGTTTTTTGCTTTGTATCCTCAGTCCTTAGCACCATGCCTGGCACATAGCAGTTGTTTAATAACTGCTTAGACAGGTAGGTGACATAGTGGATAGAGTCAAGATCTGGAATCAGAAGACTTTTCTTCCTGATTTCAAATGTGGCACGAGGCAATTATTAGTTGTGTGACCCTGGGCAAATCACTTCAAACTGTTTGCTTCAGTTTCCTCATTTGTAAATGAGCTGGAGAAGGAAATGACAAGCCACTTCAGTATCATTGCCAAGAAAACCCCAAATGGGGTAACAAAAAGTCAGACATGACTGAAAATGACTGAAAAATAATAACAAATGCTTGTTAATGACTCAGTGGTTGGTAGAGTCATTTAGATCAGTCTTTTACAGATGAGGAGACTGATGCCCACAGAGGTTAAATGACTTGACCAAGGCCATACAAGACCTAGCCAGTATTTTCAACCCACACCCTTGCTCTCCAAAATTCTTTCCACTATAGTCTTCTTCCTCTTCAGAGAATTCAACTAGGAGCCAACTAAGTAGAAGAAGCCACAGAAAGGCAGATATTGGCCCAGGGTACATATAGCTGTGGGAAGTGATTCATTGGGCCAAGGAGGAAATGCTTAATTACTCCCCCTTGCTTGTCCCCCATCTTTCTGTGGATTGGGCCATTCCTTCTTCATCATTCCTCTGTCCTACCCTTTGGGCATGACTTTTTCTCCAGTCATTCCTTCAGGAAGAAGGGTTTCCCTTCTAACCCCATAGGAAGGCAATGGGAAAGGAAAGTGGTTGAGGGGCTGTCTCTCTGAGCATCTCCAGCTTATCACAATCTTTCCCCCAAGTAAAGCTGCTAACCCACTTGTCTAAGAACTGAATCCAAGTTTTCTTACCATTCCAGGATGTTATATAAAATGAATCAATTATTTTGTTGTTTCTTCTAAGGGTCTGTGCCAAGAAATATGTCTAGCCACAAATCAAAAAGAATCTCCTTCCTCTTTTTCTTTCTCTCCCTCCCTCCCCCTCTCCTTCTCCTTCTTCCTTTCCCCACTCCCCTTCATTGGCTATATTGCTTCTCCCTTTGGCACATTTGCGCAATGTACATATAGAGAGTAATGCAATGGTTAACCACATTTATCTTAAGATGTGGAGTAGTTTTAAAATTCACAAAGAGAAACCAACTTTCAAACAATAGCAAAACAGAAAGCCAACAAACTCTTAAGAAATAAAGATTGGAGATCTGGGTCATAGACAGAGAAAAGAAGAAGGAGGAGGAGGAGGGTGGCGGAAGTAAGGAATCACCCCTTCTGTCCTCAGCAGGAACAGTTCCAACAATTCTGTGTCTGTTCAGTCCATGCCTTGGTGACTCAGTGTATGCTCATCCTAACTCCTAGGCTGGCTCTTCTCATGCTGTGCTGATCCCAGTGGCAGCTGTCCCCCCCAACCTCTCTTGTCCTGTTCCACAATGATTGGCCTTGCTCAAAGCCCATGCTGTTTCCCTCCTGTTAGGACTGGAGGATGATGTTGGTCCTGGGGCAGAACTCACTCTCTGGCAGGGGTGGGGATAAGAAGTTAAGGATGACTCAGGTAGGGTTTTTGTCTTTACCAAGTGTCTTTGGCAGTCTTATGATATGTTCCATAAGGAAAGTCTTCTTAATAGTTCTAAGTATCCCCAATGTGAAATGGACTCCTTGGGAAATAGTGAGCTCCCTATCACTGGGTTCTTTAAGTGGAGGCTTGATAATAATTTTAAAAAAATCCTTACCTTCTATCTTGGAATCAATACTGTGTACTGGTTTCAAGGCAGAAGAGGGGTAAGGGCTAGGCAATGGGGGTTAAGTGACTTGCCCAGGGTCACACAGTTGGGATGTGTCTGAGGTCAGATTTGAATCCAAGATCTCCCGTCTCTAGGCCTGGCTCTCAATCCACTGAGTCACCCAGCTGTCCCTTTGATGATTAATTTTCAAGAGAGCTTTAAAGAGATCCTTGCTTAGGTATAGGTTGGACTAGAGGTCTTCTGAGACCATGGCTACTTCCTTAAAGAAAACTCCTCTAGTGTGCCATCTTGCTTAAAATTACTTTGCTATATATACACATACATACACACATATCTATGGATTATATATCATAGATGTGTGTGTATATATGTTAATGTACACATTCCTATATATACCCTCTTTGCATTTATACTCCCAGCACCTCGCACACAGGAGGTGTTTAATAAGTGCTGACGGATTGATCCTACTTGTTATAGCCAGATGTTATATAATATTCTGACCAGAACCTGTGTGTGGGCAGAGCTGGGTAAACTGTATGCATATACACCACACTCTGTCTTAATCCATGGCAGCTTGTAATGGTAATTATGCCATTATTATGATTGCAGGGTTGGCATTACCATCCTGCCTTGAGGGCTGCATTGTTGAGGCTCTAGGTCTTCCTCACTCTTGGCCACAGACCGGGAAGTAGCAGGGCGAAGGGTAAGCCTTTCTCCTTCCCTCCCCGTGCCTCTAGGAGGTCAGTCAGCCTATCAGAACAGCATTCACCCCATAAGGAACCTCCAGGGTTTCTTTCTGTGCGTCATTCTGGCAGTAGAGGGAGTGTGGTACAGTGGAGAGAACACTGGACCCAAAGTCAGAAAGACCTGAGTTCAAGTCCTGCCTCTGAGACATTCTGGATATGTGATCTTGGGGAAGTCATTTAGCTTCCCTCTGCCCCAGGTGGTCTCTAAGACTCTCTAAGTTTGGGGAGTGGGGTAGATGGGAAGACTATAAATGATAGAGAAGGTGCTGACTCGTACTGAGAGAGGAAGTTCCTCATAGGAATCTCCCTACTGTGATGAAATCACAGGTCTGCTAAAAATAAAAAATAAAAAAATTTAAGAGCACTTAACTAACAGGGTTGGAAGGAACAAATCAGTCAGTATATGCAATGTTTAAAGGACTAAATGCACCCAATGGGGAAGAGTGGGTTCCATTCCCACTTACTCCATCCCCCCCATGAAGCAGTTGAAATAATAATAGTGAGGGACATAAAACAGGCAAAAAAAGCCTTATCTTGGGTGACATGTTAAACAAAGTACAATGAATGTCTACCCTATTGATCTTTTACCAAGTAGGAAGAGGTTTATCTGATGAGGGACAGCTAAGCAGCACAGTGGATAGAGTACCAGGCCTGGAATTAGAAAGATATGGGTTCAAATCTGGCCCTAGATACTTCCTAGCTGTGTGATCCTGGGCAAGTCACTTAACCCCCATTTTCTAGCCCCTTACTACTCTTCTGTCTTAGTATCAATTCTAACACATAAGACAAGATTTTTTTAAAAGGAGGTTTACCTGATAGAATTGGAAAGGCAGCTTGCTGAATCAAAGTTTGCCCGTGTCCCTAGTGACCTTTGACATTTTTTAAATTGCCAGCCTTGGACACAGAGTCAAAGTGATTGAGGCAGGGAACAGCTTAATGAAGCATGACTCCCGTTCTCCTACCTAAGGACAGCAAGCACAGGAAATTTCCCTCTTTTCCTCCCCACCTCCCCCCACTTCCTGCCACCATCAACTATGGCTAAGTCATATAGAGGAGCAGACCCAGGGAGCTAAGCTGAGTGACACCCAGCAGAGACCGTGACCATCAGGGAACAGCATGAAGACTCTGTAAGAAGGGGTATGGGGAGCTCTGTTCTCAGCCCTCATGGATGATGCCCCCTGAAGTTATTTCTACTTCTGCTCCCAGATAGATGTAGAACTCTCAGCAAGCTGCCATAGCTGATGGGGGTGAGGAAGAAGCCCCTTCCTCCCTGATGCCCTTTACATTCCCCAGAGCTCCCTGCTTCCACTGTCTCCACTGTGTGTTGTGTCTAAGGCCAGCAAGCTTCACTTTTTTAAAGACCACTAGGGACATGTCTGTCCTACCAGTTCCATTGGGAAACCTCACACTTTTTAAGGAGTTAACACTGTACACAGTAACCTCTGTTTGCTGCCTCTTATTTTCTGTGATTGTGATCATCTTAACTGGACTGAGCAGAGTAGGGAAGCAACTCCCCACTCCATTTTTTTAAAACCTTACTTTCCGTCTCAGTAACAATTCTAAAGCAGAAGACCAAGGGCTAGGCAAATAGGATTAAATGACTTGCCCAAGGTCACAAAACTAGGAAGTATCTGAGGCTAGATTTGAACCCAAGACCTCTTGACTCCAGGCTTGGTGCTCTATCTATGGAGCCTCCTAGCTGCCCTTCACTATATACATTGAGGGATCATCTGACTCTCCCTAAATTCAGGTTTGTTGAGTGAAGCCTGGATTTGGTGTATGAAAATCTGGTTGGAATCCTGCCTTTGACATTGAGTCAGTTCAAACAAACATTTACTAAACTCTTATAATGTGCCAGGGTTGTGGTAAGGACTGGATGAAATATTTGTAAAGGGCTTATGAAGGCACAGTGCCTGGCGCATAGTAGGTGCTCTCTAAATGTTAACTATTATTAGCAATTATTATGATGAGTGTGATAGAACCTACTGGGAGGGACAGAAATAATAAGATTTAGTTCTGCAGAACACACAGACCATTCCTAGGCAGCATTTGAAAAGCAGGTCAGTGGGGTGCACAGTGGGAAGAGCGGTCCCCTCCCCTGAGTTCTTGCCCTCAGAGGTCTTTCCTGAGGATGCGTACTGTCCCGCCAATTCTGCTTTTTGAATGAGATTTTGCAAAAAAGAAAATCAGACCATAGATTTAGAGTTGTTAAGGGACCTTCAAGCCCTCTAATCTCAGCCCTGATTTTACAGTTGAGACCCAGGGAGATGAAGAGACTTGCTAAAGGAGGAAGGAAACAAGCACTTTGCTAATATGATCTTATTTGAGCCCCACAACAACACTTGGGGAGTAGGTGCTATTATCTCTGTTTTACAGATGAGGAAACTGAGGCAAATGAAGGTTATGTGACTGATGTCAGATTTGAACTCAGCTCTTCCTGATTCCAGACCCAGCTCTAACTACTGTGCCACCTAGCTACTTCTGTGACAGAGCTAAGATTCAAACTCAGGGCCTCTGTTTCCAAATACAGTGTTCTTTCCACCCCACCCCCCTATTCTTCTTTCATGGATCCTAATGAAATAATAATAATGCTAGAAGCCTGAGCTGGAACCCTTCCTTTACCACTTCAAGGAAAACAAAATCCTCCTCTCTCTAAGGCAAGCCTTGTTCTTGATCTGTTTTTGCCCTGAGCCTGTTTGGCAGTCTAAATGAATGAAACCTATGGGTCTTTTTGAAAATAATGTTATTAAATGCATGAAATAAACAAGATACAAAAATACAAAGATTATAAAAAAGCAAAATAAGATTACAAAGAGAGCCAGAGGTGAGTGAAAACAAAGATGCCATTCTTTTTCCTGGACCTGCTGCAACCTGTGGGCCTCAGCTCTAAGGCAGCACCGGATTAGGCAAGTAGTGCCCAGAGTGCTGGGCTTGGAGTCAGGAAGACCCAAATTCAAATCCTACCATAGACACTTTTTAGCTGTGTGATTATGGGCAAGTTCTTTAACTTCTTTCAGCCTCAGGACTCAGTGCCCTTCCAGGTCTGAGTCTATGATCTCAGGTCTACGTATAAGGGAATTCCACTGGGCTGAAATCAGTCTAACTGAACTTGGGGCACAAGGAAGGGGTGATGAGAAGGAAAGAAGTAGATATGCTTTCCCCCCGAGGCACCTTCATGTATCATGGACCTTTTTGTTAATTTGGTTGACTCTGAAGCTCTCAAGTTTGCAATGAGTCCAGAAATAGCAGAATACTTCCCGGCTGGCTTGAAGGAGGAGGGACATCACCACCAAAGTAGCTGGTGCTGCTCAGTAGCTGTGGGAATGCCCTTTCAGAAGTAAGAACTTGTTTTAGGTTCTTTAGTCGCCGTGTGACCAGGGTTCTGTCTGCTCCTCATCAACTTTGGACCCATAGAGGGCATCAGCTCCAAAGCTCTTGTACAAAATGACAAAAGCTACATCCCAAAGCAACATGTCCATGGAACAGGTGGCAAAGGCAAGATTCAAGCCCGGGTCTTTGGATCCCAAATCCAGTGTACATATCTCTATGCCACACTGCCTCCTCAGTTTCCCCATCTGTCAAATGAGGGAATTGTAGCAGATGTGAGGCTCTTTTTTTTTTTTAAGCCCTTACCTTCCATCTTAGAATCAATACTGTGTATTGGTTCCAAGACAGAAGAGTGGTAAGGGCTAGGCAATGGGGGTTAAGTGACTTGCCCAGGGTCACACAGCTGGGGAGTGTCTGAGGCCAAATTTGAACCCAGGACCTCCCATCTCTAGGCCTGGCTCTCAATCCACTGAGCCACCCAGCTGCCCCCCAGATCTGAGGTTATTAACCATTCTTGTGTCCCATACCTCTTTGATAGTCTGGTGAGACCTGTGGTCCCCTTACCAAAATAATTTTTTTTTAAGTCTTACTTTCTGTCTTAGTATCAATTATAAGATAGAATAGTGACAAGAGTAAGGAAATTGAGGTCAAGTGACTTAGAAAGTGTCTGAGCCCTGATTTAAACTCAGGTCTTCTTGACTCCAGGCCTGGTTTTCTATCCACTGTGCTCTCTGGTCTGTCCCTGAATAATGTCTTGAAATGCATAAACTAAAATACATAAACAACAAAATTAATTTGTATTTAATTACAAGGGGTTATTTTATAATAAATGAATATATCATATTTATTTAAAGTGATAGATTAATGTTTTATGAACTTACTGTATATTCATGTATATTGCTATATATAATTATATAATACAATTTTTTAAACCCTTACTTATTGTCTTAGAATCATTACTATGTATTGGTTCTAAGGCAGAAGACCAGTAAGGGCTAGGCAATGGAGGTCAAGTGACTTGCTCAGGGTCACACAGCTAGGAAGTATCTGAGGTCAGATTTGAACTCAGGACCTCCTTTCTCTAGTCCTGTGCTACCCAGCTGCCCCCATATATAATACTATTTTGTTCAACTCTAAGAAGCGTTATTTTATCTATACCTGTAACAATTTATAGAGCATTAAACATATGAGAATAATAATAGTGAAATGCACCTTTCAATTTGAATTTCATCAAAAAGATGAGGACTTTCATTTTAAAATAATAATGATAAATAAAATATGATAATAGCTAGCATTTTTAATGTAGTTTAATATTTTCAGAGCACTGAACATGTGTTATTTCATTTCATCAACAACCATGGGAAAAAGGCCCTTTTTAGACCCATTTTACAGAAAAAGAAATTGAGGCTGAAAGGAGGTAAAATAACTTGCCCCACACAGCTGGTAAGTGTCTGAGGGAGGTTTTGACCTCTAGTCTCTCATGATTCATAGTGCCCAGGCCAAAGTACTTTTCCATTATATCAAGAGTTCTTAAAGTGTGGTCCAAGGGCCTCTGGTGGTCCTCCTGGATGGTATAATTGGAGTTAGATTTCATTCATCAAGGAACATTTCCCAAGCAGGGTATAGGAGGCCGAGGGGAGATCATCCTTGGGTGACGTGAATGGGAGGGTGGTTGCCATATGCCTTGAGAAGGATGTGTTGTCTCCTCCATTACACTGTCAGTTTCTTTTCTTTTCAAGATATTTCTGAGGTCAACACTATTTCATAATAATACTAAGATGCTTTTTATTTATTTTCTAATATAGTAAATATTGGCAGATAAAGCCCACATAAGCAAAAACTCATTGGGATGGGAGTGGGAGGCATCCTCAATAATTTTTAAGAATGTAAAGGGCTCCTAACAAGAAAATGTTTAGAAACTACTGCCCAAAGACTCAAGACTATCTGGATTGTCCTTCAAGGATTTGCTCTAGGATTCAAGGCCTGACCTTTGCTTTGGGATCCACTACTCTAGACCTAGCGAGTGCCGTTCTTTCTTAGCCTCCAGCTGGAGTGAGAGCTCGAGTGCTCCATCCTCACTTTAGCTGACCTCTGGAAGCCTTCTTCTCTGCTCCCCAGGGGTGATGCCATCTTGTAGTTCAGGGCCATTGCTGGCCTAGGCTGGAGCTCCCCCACTCCAGAGATGGGACTCACTGAACGTCATAAGATCTGGAAGAGGCCGAGATCATGGAGGCCAAGTCTTTTCCCAGACGTTATCTCATCCCAGCGGCTAAGGAGGTCAGTCGTGCAGGGCTTACGCCATTTAAAAGATGAAGAAACCATCAGAGTGAGGAAGTGACTTGACCAGAGTAAAGCAACGAGTCAGCAAGTAGAATAGGGGCCAGGGCATCCCTGACCTCCAGGCCAGGGCTGGGCTGATTCATGTGTTGCTTCAAACATGTTAGCAAGCCCAAGATCCTGCAACTGTTGCTCTAAGGTCCTCTGAGGCCACCTTGTCCTCCCCTCTTGTTTTAGAGGTACTGAAAATAGAAGGTCACACAGGGGAAGGAGGTAGTCTGAGGTTGTCCCTAGCACAAAAACTAGGATTCAAACCCAAGTTCTCCCTCAGATCCCAAGACCAGAGCTCTTGTCCCTGGACCACAGATAATTCAGATCCAGGATAGTTTACAAGGGCTGAGGAGAGCATGGTATAATTGGAGTTATATTTCATTCATCAGGGAAGATTTCCTAGGCAGGAGAAAGGTGGCCAAGGGGAGAGGGCCATTAGAATGGAAGTGTGGTTTGGATATACCTAGAGAAAGATGTTTTGTCTCCTCTATTTGAATGCCAGTTTCTTTCTTTCTTTCTTTCTTTCTTTTTTTAGCTTTCTGTCTTAATATCAATTCTTTTATTTTTTAAAAATTTTATTTAATTAATTAATTTAGAATTTTTCTATGATTACAAGATTCATGTTCTTTTCCTCCCCTCCTCCCAACCCCCTCACTTAGCTAACCCACAATTCCCCTGGGTTTTACATGTGTCATTGATCAAGACCTATTTTCATATATCCCCATTGACCCACGTGATCAAGCAGTTGCTTTTCTTCTGTTTTTCTACTCCCACAGTTTTCCCTCTGAATGTGGATAATGTTCTTTCTCATAGATCCCTGCAGGTTGTTCAGGATCACTGCATTGCCAATAATGGAGAAGTTCATTACATTCAATTGTGCCACAGTATATCAGTCTGTGTACAATGTTCTCCTGGTTCTGCTCCTCTCACTCTGCATCAATTCCTGGAGGTCGTTCCAGTTCCCATGGAATTCCTCCACTTTATTATTCCTTTAGGCACAATAGTATTCCATCACCAACATATACCACAATTTGTTCAGCCATTCCCCAATTGATGGGCATCCCCTCATTTTCCAATTTTTGGCCACCACAAAGAGCACAGCTATGAATATTCTTGTACAAGTCTTTTTCCTTATTATCTCTTTAGGGTATAAACCCAGCAGTGGTGTGGTTGGATCAAGGGGCAGACAGTCTTTTATCGCCCTTTGGGCATAGTTCCAAATTGCCTTCCAGAATGTTTGAATCAGTTCACAATTCCATCAGCAATGCATTAATGTCCCAACTTTGCCACATCCCTCCAGCATTCATTACTTCCCTTTGCTGTCATGTTAGTCGATCTGTTAGGTGTGAGGTGATATACCTCAGAGTTGTTTTGATTTGCATCTCTCTGATTATAAGATTAGTGTCAATACTAAAATAGAAGAGCAACAAGGATTAAGCAATCAGGGGTAAGTGACTTGTCCAGAGTCTCACAATTAGGAAGTATCCAAAGCCATATTTGAACCCAGGTCCTCCGAACTCCAGGTCTGGTGCTTGTGCTACTAGGTGCCTCAGAACGTAAGTTTCTTAAAGATAGAAATCTGGCTTTCTGTCTTTGTATCTTCAGTGGCAGGCATGGTGCCTGGCACAAAGGAGGCACTTATTAAATGCTGATTAACTGATTGATTGAAAGACCAGTGAGAGAAATGCAACTTGGAGTTGGGAGGCCTGAGTTCGTATCTTAACTCTGATATGTAGGGTGTGACCTTGGTCATTTACCTTCTCCTGGTCTCAGCTCCTTTTTAAATAGATGGGTGGATAGACAGACAGAGAGTAGTTAGGTAGAGATCAATAGAGAAAGAGGTAGATAGATAGATAGATAGATAGATAGATAGATAGATAGATAGATAGATAGATAGATAGACAGACAGACAGACAGACAGACAGATAGATAGACAGACAGACAGACAGACAGACAGACAGACAGACAGACAGACAGATAGATAGATAGATAGATAGATAGATAGATGGGTAGATGGATAGATGGATAGATGGAAAGAAAGATAGATAGATGATAGGTTGATAGATAAAAAGATAGGCAGACAGATAGATAAGTGGATGGATGGATAGATAGAAAGAGAGAGAGAGATGGATAGACAGATGAATATATAGAGATTTAGATATATTGAAAGGTATAGATAAGTGACAGAGGTAAAGAAATAGAATAGAGAGATTCAAGGGTCAGAGAGAGGGGGTAGGTGGGTAGGTAGATAGATCAAGCACTTAGCAGGGACCAGGCATTTACCTATAAAATGAGGGTGATCGTGCTTAAAGGAATGTGCTTGACAATGTTTAAAACTGTAGACATTTTTCATTTTCATTATTATTATTATTATTATTATCCCAAAAGGAATATAGCCAGTGGGGCCACACCTTAGGATCTAAACTCTCTCCAGGAGTCAGGCACCATGCATGGGGAGACTGCTATGTCCTCAGGGGTCCATGGGAGGAGGACACTGATGGGGATGCCTCTAGCCATGCTCATTTCAGCTTCTCTCTTAAGCGATGCTATTGTTTTCACAGGTGGAGTTAAGCTTGCTGCTAGCAGAGGATGCCTTCATCCAGGAGCCCAGGAATCACATCTTCCTGTAAGTCATCTCAGGTTTTCTAATCTGAGGCCAAGCCAAGGGATACATTGTTCTCTGGCCTGAGCAGGGGGAAAAGTGGAATTGAACTTTCTCCTTAGGGATTCTTTCTGCCCTGGCTAAGAGCTATGGCCAACATTGTTCAAAACTCTTCCTAGTTACATTGCCCTCTACACCCAAATCAGGGCCAGATAGTTAATGCCTTTCCCCAGCTGTCTCCATGTTTTGAAACTCCCTAAAACAAACTTCCAGAGAGTAGCTCTGCATGATGTCTTTAGGGACAGCTAGATGGCTCAGGGTATAGAGAATCAGGCATGGACATGGAAGATTCTGGGTTCAAATCTGGCCTCAGACATTTCCTAGCTGTATGACCCTAGGCAAGTCACCTAACTTCAATTGCCTCGCTCTTAACCTTGAAACCAATACTTAGTAGTAATTTTAAGATAGATGGTAAAGGAAGGAAGGAAGGAAGGAAGGAAGGAAGGAAGGAAGGAAGGAAGGAAGGAAGGAAGGAAGGGAGGAAGGAAGGAAGGAAGGAAGGAAGGAACGAACGAACGAACGAACGAAGGAACGAACGAAGGAAGGAACGAAGGAACGAAGAAACAAAGAAAGAAGGGAAGGGAAGGGAAGGGAAGAGGGAAGGGAAGGGAAGGGAAGGGAAGGGAAGGGAAGGGTAGGGAAGGGAAGGGAAGGGAAAAAAGAGAGACAGAGAGAGAAAAGGAAGGAAGATGGATATCTTCATCCAGGTCCTCCAATAGTAATTTTGATTATTTTCTCCCCATTTCAAGCTATAAAACTCACCTCTTAGTGAGGGGGGAAAAGTGCTTAAATATATGACAATTAATCAATGAACATTTATCAAACACCTACTATGTGCCAAGTATAGTGCTCAGCACTAGACAGACTTGTGACAGGCAGGGAAGTTACAAAAGACAGACCTGCAAAGGGCCAGAAGGGCATATGTATGTGAGAGGACTTACTATGTCCCCAGGCTTTGCTAAACACTAGACCAATCCACAAGGGGCTGGAAGGCCAGCCGGTAAGAGGACACACCTCTTAGAGGCAAGGTAGCAAATGCAAATAATATGACAGACAACTGGAAATCTACCAAGAAACTTTTATTTTGCCCCTGCTAAGTGTCAGGCACTGTTAGGCACAAGACAGACCAATGAGGTATAGGAAACACGTGTATGATTAGACACACCTTTGGGGGACATGTGTGTAAGAGGATGAGCATCTGTGATAAGGAAGTCCTCAGCTCTCA
This sequence comes from Monodelphis domestica, assembly GCF_027887165.1. Classification (NCBI taxonomy): domain Eukaryota; kingdom Metazoa; phylum Chordata; class Mammalia; order Didelphimorphia; family Didelphidae; genus Monodelphis; species Monodelphis domestica. The sequence goes on along the minus strand of NC_077230.1, from coordinate 371,126,584 downwards.
TCTTTTCCCCATCTTTTCCTTTTTTTAAAAAAACCTTTAGTTTCTGTCTTTGAATCAATAATGTGTATTGATTCAATACTTGCCCAGGGTCATACAGCTAGGAAGTGTCTGAGACGAGATTTGCCATTCTGTATTTTAGTCAAACTAGACTGTTCCTTTGCACCCCGGAGTGAACAGTCCCACAGGGCTAGAATGCCTTCTTCCAATCTCTTTACATCTTGAAAGTATTCCCCTTCCTTGAGGCTCAGCTCAGTTGCCTCTTCCTCACTGAAGCCGGCACTGATTTCCCCAACTAGAAGTCGTCTCTTCTTCCTCAAATTTTCTGAGTCCTTTGTCTGTCTTTGTCCTCATCCTACCCAATCAGTAAATCCACAAGCATTTAGTAAGCTCCTACTATGTGCCAGGCACTATGCAATACTCCAAACACAAAGGCAAAAGGGAAATAGTCCTTACCCTCAAGGAGTTTCCAGTCTAGCCCAAAGAGATAGCATGTACATATATACATATGGGGAGATACCAATGAAATAGATACAAAATTGTATATAAGTGAAATAGATACAAAACATACAAAGTGACTTAGGGGAAGGCACCAGCAACAGGGGAGATCAGGAAAGGCTACATGTAGAAGTAGGTCCTTGAGATAAGCTGTTGGAATAAACTAAGAATTCTAAAAGGAGCAATAAGGAGAGAGAGAGAGCATTCCAGACATGGGAGATAGCTGATGCAAAGGCTGGGAGGTGGGAAAGTGTCATGCGTGAGAAACAGAACAAAAAGCCAGTTTTATTGAACCAGGAGTCATTTGTAATCTAGCTAATCTTATTTGCACGTGTGTCCTATTACTGCCTCTCCATCCTCTACTCCAGGGAGTAATAATGCTACAGCTCACATGTCTAGATCTATAGAGGAAACTGATAGGACCCTAACCCTCTCCATCTCTCCAAAGTGTTCCTGCTTGCCCATCCCACCCACATGTGGGATGATTCACCCTATTCTTTCTTCCCAGCCACATCTAGAGGGTTAGAGTATAAGTATTTCCCTCATTTTACAGATGAGGAAAACAAGGTTCAGCAATTACATTATGATGAGAGCCGGGGTTTGAAGGACAGTAGCCAAGATCCTGTGACCTCAATGATGCGCAGAGCTTCAGAATGACATCTTTATTTTCACTAACCTTTGGTTTCCTGTGCATTTTATTTTATACTTTGAATAGGCCCATATGCCCCAGCAGGATGCCAGAGGGGATCCTGGCCCCCTTAATGAGGTTAGGACAGAGCTGCCTAGAGTAGTCAGAGGTGAAATGACTCCCCGATCACATGCGCAATGTAGATCCAAGGTGGCACTTGAAACCAAGTCTTCCTGGTTTGGAACTCAGCAGAGATCTCTAATCAGTGAACTATGCTTTTCTCGCCAACACTGATATTAGCATCACACGTTTTTCAGGTGATTTTGCATGTATTGCTTTATTGCTGAGCATTGATAATGTTCCCCAGGAGGGAAAAGCAAGTCTGGAAATAGAATTCTGCATGTGGATGTAGTGAGGTGGCTCAGTGAATAGGGTACTACCCTTGGAATCAGGAAGACACTTCCTAGCTATGTGACCTTAGGCAAAACACTTAACCTTTGCTTGCCTCAGTTTCTCCATCCATAAAATGGGTTTAATACCAGTACCTCCCTCCACGGATCAAATGAGATAATATTTGTAAAGTACATTCCAAGCTTCATAACACTATCTAAATGCTATTATTTTTATTATTATAATCAGTTTCAGATTACCTGATCTTCAGCATTGTGTAAAGGATGCCATGCCAGGGTACAGAGAGAGAGATGTTACTGAGGACCTGGATTGTGATTCTGTCCCTGCTAGTGGCTGTGTCCTTTCCTCTCCCTGGGTCTAAGCTTCCTCTTCTGTAAAGTGAAAGAGTGAGACTCAGATGTTCTCAAAGGTGATTGCTTCCCAGTCGAAATCCCAGGCTCCGTGGAGCTGGGTGTTGCTAGTTCATGTGCCACACTCTTCTCTTCCAAGCCAGCTGCCTTATTCCTTCCCCCATGCCTGCTCCTGAATAAAGAATTGTCTGGCCCTCTCTCAAGCCTGATGGTAACAGCTCCCATTCTCTTCATCCCGGCAGAGCCCTTCAGACATGAAGCCTCCGACGTCCCCTGGCCCAGAGGAACAAGAGGCAGGGACCAGGCTGTGACCCATGGGCGTAAGTTCAATCAATCCACAAGGAAGCATTTATTGGGTGTCAGTAATGAGCCACACACTGTGCTGAGGACTGGGCAAACAAGTCCAAAGAACGAAGTAGTCCCTGCTCTCAGGGGGCTTCTATTCTGTCAGAGGAGATAACATGTGGGTAGAAGTCTCTATAGACTATAGGCTACAGTAAAGAGAATCAACACACAGCAGGAGTCCAATGTTCTTAAATAAGTGGCAGTTTGCCAGGGGAATTGGGGATTAGGAAAGGTTTTATGTAGAAGGTGGTGCTGGAGCAGAACCCTAAAAAAAGAAGGGGGAGGATTTTTTAAGGTGGAGGTAGGAATAGGGCAGTCCAAGTATAGCACTGTCAGGGCAAAGGCCTGGGGGGCAGAGATGGGAGGTGACCTCTTCTGTAAGGAATGGAGGGAAGACCAATTGGGCTAGGTCACAGAATGTAAGAAAGGAGGTAATGTTCAATGAGACAGGAGAGAAAAATGAAAGGTAATCTCCAGCTGGTCAGTGAATCACTCATTGTGGGACGCAATGGGTTGCCATCTTCCTTCCCCACCCTCATGCCTGTCCCTCATTAGGTCCTGTCACTTGTGCCTTATGGGGGGCAAATTCACACCAATGGGACTTCCATGTGCTCTATTGACTAGAGCAAGCCTCTAAATTCTGGGAAACTGGGTTCCCAATTTGGCCAATTGGCCCACCCTAAGAGTCACCCCAGCTCTACTCCATCTTAGCTGTGTGATCTTGGTCAAGGCCTTTCAAATGCTGTTTCTTCCATCTAAATAACAAGGAGAATGGACTATATAGTCCCTTGTGTGCCTGCAGTCTAGATCCTTGGATCCTAGGGTTCCATGGAGGGTCCAGGAGTCTGGGGCTGGACTTAGGAGTGGGCAGGAAGGTAAAGTGGCTTTACCTTAATGTGGCAGCTCTGGGTTCTGGAGGACTTTAAGTTTGGCAAGGCACTCTCCCTATATTCTCTCAACAACTCGGTGGGGGAAATGCTAATATTCCCATTTTTCAGAACCTGAGACTAAGAGATTAAGTGATTTGGCCAAGATCTCACAGTCAATAAGTGTCTTATGCAGTAGTAAACCTGAGTAAGGAAGCTGAGTGGCTCAGTGGATAAAGAGCCAAGCTAGAGACAGGAGGGACTGGATTCAAATCTGGCCTCAGACACTTCCTAACTGTGTAACCCCCACCCCCCCCCATTACCTAGCCCTCACCACTCTTCTGCCTTAGAAATGATACTTAGTATTGATTCTAAGACAGAAGGTAATTAATTAAAAAAAAAAAAAAGAAGTGATCCCTGAGGGCTCCACCTTGGACCAGTGGTTGGGAAGGAAGACAGTGTGGTAGCTATCATTTGTCCCAAATTCTTCCAGCCTTGGGACTGGGAGCATGTAGCAATGGGTGAGTCACTGATGTTAAAGCCAGTGGGAGCTGGGAGGGAGGAAAGTACTTTGGCAGGAGGAAGCAGATAACCAAGGATTTCCTATTGTATTTGTGAGGGTTGTGGAGGATGATGGTTTATAAAAACAAAATCATAACTCGCAAACTCTCTTAAAGATGCTATAATGATTTCTTTTTCCTTCCCCCTCCCCCTTTTCTCTCTGCTGTGTGTGTGTCTATGTGCATATGTTGTGTCTATGTCTCTGACTGTATTTGTATATGCGTGTGATGCATGGGTCTTTGTGTGTGCTGTGCATGGTGTGTGTATCTGTGGCATGTGTGACATGTGATAAGTGTGTGTTGTGTGTGATGTGTTAACGCCTATGTTGTATATATTTCTTTGGTGTGATATACATGTGGGGGTGCCTGGTTCTATGCATGTGCTGTGCATGTATGTGTTTGTGTGTGATATGTGTGGTGTAATGTCTACATGGGATCTGTATGTGATGTGTTTGTGTATGTCTGCATGGGGTGTCTTGTTCTGTGTCTGTGGAATACATGTGTGTTTGCCTGTGTACATTGTGTATCCTACAATTCCAGAAGAGTGTGACATTCTTGTCCAAGGCCACCAGTTCCCAACACCAATCCAAAGGGAAGGGACCCAAAGGGACCAGCCCTCACCATTCAGTGTTACTTGGCTCATCCTGTGGGAAAGAGCTACACCAATGACATGAGCTGGACTGTCCTGCATTTGTGAAGGCTTGCAAACATTCAAGAGACAGACATGTCATGAGCTGCCTCCTGACTCTGAGGGTGCTGCTGTCACCAGAAACAAGATGGCCAGACTCAAATTGTTAACAAAGCTCACGAGGAAACTCTTTGGACTCACAGCCCTGGGCTATTGCCGGGCATTGAAGTAGCTTCACCAGTGGGAACTTTTTTTGACTCTCATGCATTTTTTAGTTCAATAGCAGCCAGCAACACTTCAGTAAAAGATCCTCTGGAACCATCTCTGGCTTCCCTCTTCTTCTCCAATGTAGGCAGAGCCAGGGCATGTGGGCCATTTGTAAATGAAGCCTGGTCCATCCTTCCCCAAGTAGCATCATTCCCAGCCTCTGGTAAGGCCATGGATCCTGAGCAAAGTGTCAAGAGTGCACAGACATCGGAGGGTAGTCCCAGAAAGCGGCTTCCCAAAGGAGAAGCCATTCAAGTCAGTGGCCCCTCCACAGCTCCAGCCCCAGCTCCATCCCTGGCTCCAGCCTCAGCTCCATCCCTGGCTCCAGCCCTGGCTCCAGCCCCAGCTCCAGCCCCATTCCAGGGCAGCTCTACTTCCTCCTCAGCCACACCCCTCCATGAGCTCCTGTCCCAGCCACAGCATTTTACAGGGCCTCCGCTAGTTCTGAGAGAGGGGACTCAGGAGAAAACTGGACACCAGAAGCCCCCGAAGAGATCTACTATTGAAGGTCCACCCCACATCCCCCAGCTCCCTCAACACCCTCTGTCACCAGCATTTATGTCGCCCGGCAAGCCCGAGCACCTCCTGGAAGGGCCCACGTGGCAGCTAGTCGAGCCAATAAGGCCAGGCCCCTCTGGGTCTTTTGTATCTCCAGGGCTCCATTCTCAGAGCCAGCTCCTCCCTGCCCACCCGACCATCATCCCTCCTGAGGAACTGCAGTCCATCCCCAAAGTCTACATCCCACGTGCCTCCCACATCTCTATGAAGCAGGCTGAGGAACCACCGAAGAAGGAGAAGAAACCTCAGAAGCCTGGCAAGTACATCTGTCAGTATTGCAGTCGTCCCTGTGCCAAGCCCAGTGTGCTCCAGAAGCACATTCGCTCTCACACAGGGGAGCGGCCCTACCCCTGTATCCCTTGTGGCTTCTCCTTTAAAACCAAAAGCAATCTGTACAAACACAGGAAGTCCCACGCACACCGGATCAAAGCAGGGCTGGCTTCGGGAATCGGGGCCGAGATGTACCCCCCAGGTCTGGAGATGGAAAGGATCGGTGGCGAGGAATTTGAGGAGCCCACCGAAGGAGAAAGCACCGACTCGGAGGAGGAGACGGGGGCTTCGTCCAGCCACCCAGGCGACCTGTCCCCTAGACAAAAGCACACCCTCCTCGCCAGCAGCCTCTATGGTGCAGGCAGCCACGGTCCCGGCCACGATCGCTGCTCCTCGTCTCATTCCGGCGCGTCCCAGTCGCTCGAGGAGAGCCCCCAGTTTGCGGAGCCTTTGTCATCGTCGGAGCATTCCATGAGCCATAAAGCAGAGGACACACATACCATCAAGCAGAAACTCGCCCTGAGGCTCAGTGAAAGGAAGAAGGTGATGGATGAGCAGGCCTTCTTGAGCCCTGGGAGCAAAGGGAGCACCGAGTCTGGCTACTTCTCTCGCTCGGAGAGTGCAGAACAACAAATCAGCCCACCTAATACCAATGCCAAGTCCTACGCGGAGATCATATTTGGCAAGTGTGGACGAATTGGACAGCGGACGGCGATGCTGACGGCCGCCGGCAACCAGCCGCTTCTGCCCCTCTCTGCTGAGGACAAACCCAGCCTGGGCCCTATTTCCGTGCCTCGAACACAGGTCATTGAACACATCACAAAGCTGATCACGATTAATGAGGCAGTTGTAGACACGAGCGAAATCGATAGTGTCAAGCCCAGGAGGAGCTCTCTGTCCCGGCGGAGCAGCATTGAGTCCCCCAAGGCTGGGATCTTCCGAGACCCATTTCAACTGGACCCATCCAAGTCTCTGCTCTCCCACAGTGAGAAAGGCAAGCCGGAACAATCACTACTCTCCCTCCAGCAGCTGCCCCCCAGCTCCACTGAGCCTGCGCCCCTTCTGAGGAGCCACTCCATGCCTTCTGCCACCTGCACCATCAGCTCTCCGCACACCTTCCGAGGTAGCTACTCCTTCGATGACCACATCAGTGAGTCGGACACCCTGAGCCGCAGCCAAGTCTTTACGTCCCACCCCCGCACGCTGAAACGCCAGCCCGCCTTTGAGCTCCCTTTGGGAGGGGAATATAGCTCAGAGGACATCGGGCTAGGCCCTAAGGACACGGCCTCCAAACCGGCGGAAGAAAAAGAAGTGAAGGAAAGCGAACTCACCAAAAAGTCTCGGAAAGGCTCCAAAGCGAAAGGGATAACCTTTGAGTGTAACATATGCGGGGCTCGGTACAAAAAACGGGATAATTACGAGGCCCATAAAAAGTACTATTGCTCAGAACTTCAGCTCGCCAAGCCTGCTTCCACGGGTACCCATCCATCCTCAGAAGCTGAAAAGAACCAAGGGGAGCCTGAGCCATGGTCTCAGATGATGCACTATAAATTGGGGACAGGTTTAGAATTGACACCACTGAGGAAAAGACGGAAAGAAAAGAGTCTTGGGGATGATGAAGACACCCCCTCCTTTGAGTCGACCAAAGGTCACTCCTCTGTGGGGCCTGGGAGCCAGTTCACCAACCCGGCGCCCTCAGAAGCTTCTTTGAACCTCCCCCAGGAGCCCATCAAGCCACCAGCAGAGCCAGCTCCATCGGTGCCACCCTTGGAGGGGACCATGGCCTTCCACTCAAGGACTCCCAAACCAGCTGCAAGTTCTGAGTCTGGGAAGGAGAGAAGAAAAATCTCCACAGAAATTTCCGTCATCCAGCACACCAGCTCCTTTGAAAAACCTGACCCTCCCGAGCAGCTGAGCCACCAGGAAGGAGAGGACAAGGCGTTGTCCCAATTCCCATCACAGCCAGCAGTCACTCCACATGGCCGCTATCCCCACTCCCTGCAGCCAAGATTGGTCCGCCAGCCCAACATCCAGGTTCCTGAGATCCTGGTGACTGAGGAGCCCGATCGGCCAGACACCGAACCTGAGCCCCCGCCGAAAGAGCCTGAAAAGACTGAAGAATTTCAGTGGCCTCAGCGGAGCCAAACGCTTGCCCAGCTCCCCGCCGAGAAGTTGCCCCCCAAGAAGAAAAGACTGAGGCTGGCAGAGATGGCCCAGTCGTCAGGGGAATCCAGTTTTGAGTCAGTCTCCCTGACCAGAAGCCCTAGCCTGGAAAGCAGCGTATCCCACGCTTCTAGCCACTCGGCCTCCTTCGAAAGGGAAGACCACGGGAAGACAGAGGCTCCTGGTCCCTCCTCTGAAACCCACTCCAAGTCTTTTGGCAGCCACATGTTGACTGTGCCGAGCTACCCTCACCACTCCAGAGAAATGCGGAGGTCAGCCTCGGAGCAGTCGCCCAACATACCGCATCCTTCTCAAATATCTGAGACTCGCAGCAAGTCTTTTGACTATGGGAGTTTGTCTTTGGCTCCACCTCCCACGCCAGGCATCCCCACCTCATCAGCCCCGCCAGAAAGAAGAAAATGCTTCTTGGTGAGACAGGCTTCCCTGAGTCGGCATCCAGAACACGAGCTGCCAGAAACGGAGGAGCCAATACCTTCCTCCAGCAAATCTTGCCCCAAAAGTTTGCTTCATCAGCCTTCCTCTTCCTCCATCTCCTCAGCCTCGACCACGTCCTCTGCCTCCTCCACGTCCTCCTCTTCCTCTCATGGTGGGTACCTCAGTGGTAAGAGCCAGCAGAAGGACAGCCCCCAGCTGGTGCCCAGCCCGCCTTACACAGAAGCCCTCCAAGTGTTCCACCCACCCATTCCCCAGCTCTCCCTGCATGAGAAACCATACCTGCCCCCTCCAGTCTCTCTTTTCTCTTTTCAGCACTTCCTCCAGCAGCCAGGACAGTCCTCAGAGTTGTTCTCCACTCCGGCTATGCCAGAGATTTTCTCTGCCCCATACTCCATGCCCCCACTTCCCCACTCCTTATTTCAGACTCCGCCAATTCCTCTCCAGCAAGCTGTCCTTCATCCAGGCCAGCTTCACATGCCCCACCAGCTCATACCTCATCCAACTGATCTCCCCTTCCGTCAGCATCCTTCATTTCTCCCCATGCCCTATCCCAGCTCCTCCTCACTCTCTTCAGGCTTCTTCCTGCCCCTGCAGTCTCAATTTGCCCTTCATCTGCCTGGGGAGACTGGCACCCATCTGCCCCCAGTGAAATCCAGCCTGTCACCTCTCACGGGGCCCTCTGGCCTCTCCCCTAGCACAGAATATGGCACCGATGTCCGGTTGCACCCAGCGACCCGTGCTGCCAGCCCTCCAGTATCAACAGCAGTCCCACAGCTGGCCATTCCGTCCTGCCCAGATCCCGCCGTGTCTCTGGTTGTTCCTGTCCGAATCCAGACCCACATGCCTTCCTATGGCAGCGTGATGTATACAACCCTTTCTCAGATCTTAGTGACTCAGTCCCAGTACAGCCCCTCATCCCTTGGGCTCCCCAAGTTTGATGACTATCAGGCCAAAGGGCCTTTGGTCTGTGGAGTGGAAGCACCTGGGGTGGGTCTCGAGCTGGCCCAGATCAGTGAGGAACAAAGAAGGGGGTTCCCGACACCATACCTGAGGGTACCTCTGGCAGAGAGGAAGGGTTCTTCTCTGTCCTCAGAAGGCATCTTGGGCTTGGAAGGAAGCCCGTCCACTGCGGGAGGCAGCAAACGCGTGCTCTCACCTGCCGGCAGCCTAGAACTCACCACGGAGACCCAGCAGCAGAAAAGAGTAAAGGAAGAGGAAGGCTCCAAGGCCGATGAGAAGCTAGAACTGCTCAGGCCAGCTGGTACTATCCTTGCTGGTGCCGAAGGGGGGAAGAGGCAAGAGAGAGCCCAGTTTGGGGGCCCCAGCCATGGCCGAGGGGAGGAAGAGACACTCCCTAGCTCATCCTTGACTCAGCCCCATCCCAAGGACAGCCCTCCCTCTCAGTACTCGGGGCTGCCTCATTCGGGAGCCCCAGGTCTGGAAGCATCAAAACAACTGCCTGGAAAGCCATCCCGGAGGCAGTCACCACTGCAGGCAGTGAAGAAAGAAGACTCCAAGGACCTGCCGGACCATCCACCGAAGACTCCTCCCACCTCCTCCTCCACTTCTCCCAGGACAGCAAAATCCCGGGAAGGTACAGATGCCAAGAAGGTACTACAGTTCCCCAGCCTCCATACGACCACTAATGTCAGTTGGTGCTATTTAAACTACATTAAGCCAAATCCCGTCCAGCAGGCAGACAGGAGGTCCTCTGTTTATGCTGGTTGGTGTATAAGTCTGTACAACCCCAACCTGCCTGGGGTGTCCACTAAAGCAGCTCTGTCCCTCCTGAGGTCCAAGCAGAAGATCAGCAAGGAAATCTACACGATGGCCATGGCTCCACATCCCGAGACAGGAAGGCTTGTCCCGTCCAGCTCCCGAAAGCCCCGAATGACAGAGGTAAGAACCACCATGATCGTTTCCATCATCTCTAAGTAGCCCAATAGTCCTTTGGAGACTAAGGCATCTTCCCTATGGGGCTCAGGTTGGGAAAAGGAATAGAAAAGAAGATCAGAACTTTAAGGATCAGTAGAGACCATCAGGCCCACCCTAGAGATGGAGATACTGGTCTAGGGAAGGGATGGGTCTTGCCAAAGGTCTTTGCATGGTTATAGGCAGCAGAGCCAGGTCTTCTTAATCCATTCTGGGATTTTTCTGACCCTAGAAAGATGTGATCTAAAGAATAAAGACCCATGGACTCATGTAGTTAGAAGGGACCTTAAACATCCCTTAGTTGAGCATGTCTTCCCCCCACCTCCAAGTCCCATGAAGCATGAATCTGAGTCTCCACTGTAAATTTTCTCTCTTGATAGTGTAGCCTGGTTGCCATATAAAGGGGTTTTATGCTACTTTGTTGTGCCAGTATGTATAGAAGTCCTGGCAAAGTTGGCTATTGAGTGGCTTTCCATAAAAGAAACACTGTTCTCCTATTGACTTCCATTATAAAACTAGAGATGTGTTGGGGGGCGGGGGTGGATAGTAGGGGAGACAGGATATGACTCCCCAGCAGATGAAGCTGGAAAGTTTGGCTAATGGGACTACTTTGTAGTGGTTTCAAAATTCCTAGCACTTTGCTGGATCCCAGATCATGCCCTGTCTCCTTTCTTCCCTCATCCCCCACCCATTACCAACTCCACTTTGCCCCACCTCTCCCCTAGGATCAGCGAAGTATTTTCTATTCCCAGAAACTCTTAACCTTCATCCGCCGTTGCTTCTGGAATTTGGTTCTCCTCCTAATAGAGCTGGCCTCTGTTTTCTTAGGTGGGGCCACCAGCTGACACGTGGTGTAACTCCAGTCTGAGAATTCTTTAACAGTGAGGCTTCAGGTTCTGGAAAATGAACTCATTTCCTACTTTACAAATTTTGTGTGCTCAGAGCTCTGTTGCTTGAGTTAGCTTCCATTTCTCACTCTCGTTTGGCTTTGCTCCGGAAAGTGATGAGATTGCTGTAAGGCATGAGGCCATGCTGACTCGGCTTTTGTTCCTCACCAAGGAAATAGGGAACTACTTACTGCTTGAGGAAAGCAGCCCTGTTTGGGTGCATGGAGGTCCTTCCTCCTCCTCCTTCTTTAAATTGTTGTTAGAAGAAAAAAAAAAGGGAACCTCAAAAGATACTAAGTTCACAGGCTACGCCTTAGCTTTTCCACAAAGCAGATGGACATTTCTGACCCTGAGTTTCATATTATTTACTAGCTATGTGACATTAGGCAAGGAATTAGACCTCTCTGAATCTGTTTCCCTCTCCTATAAATATCAGGGCTGAATTTGATGCTCTCTAAGGTTCCTTCTAGGCTAGAACTTATAATTCTTTGATTCCCCCAATGCAAATCTGATGGATCCTATGAGGGAAAAGAGGGAAGGAGAGAGAGAACAAGTATTTTATTAATTGCCTATTTTGTGCCAGTGCCAGGCCTGAAGTCAAGAGAACCTGAGTTCAAATCTGGCTCAAACACTTACTAGCTGTGGGAGCAAGTCACTTAACCCTGTTTGCCTCAGTTTTCTCATCTGTCAAATGAACTGGAGAAGGATATGGCAAACCACTCAAGTATCTTTGCCAAGAAAACCCCCAAAAGGGGTCACAAAAGGTCTTAAAAGATTTAACAACAGTATATGCAAAGCACATATTAAGTGCTTTTCAAATTATATCTCCTATAATCCCCACAAAAGCCTTGGGAGGTAGGTATTATTATTTCTCCTATTTTACAGTTGAAGAAACTGAGGCAAACAGATTAAGCGGCTAGCCCAAGGATACATAGCTAGTAAGCAAAGAAGGTAGGATTCTAACTCCAGAACCCATGCCATTATGCACCAGTTCCACTGTGCCATGGACACAGCTGTATTTAGCGCTCTGCTCTCTGTGCTCTATGTTTACTGAATATATTTTGTTCAAGACCCTTACCCTGATTATAGAGACTTTGGGAAATTGCTCTGTTGCTAACTGGTTGGCCACTAGGATGCCCTTGTCGCCCTGCAGGACTAACTCCTGAAGGCCAGCCTGTTCACTTTTCCTGGGAAAGTTACAAAGTGGAATTGTTGGACTTTGCCAACATGGGTATTCCCCAGTTCCTTTTGTACCAACGGAAAACTAAGAGGCCAAAAGCTAATTGAAGAAAATTGAGCAAGAAAGAGCTAATTTAGTCCTATTTGATTTGACCGATGCCCCTTCAAATAAATATTGTTTTTTCCAAGATGAACTATTGCCTGCAGGATTTCTTTGAGAACTTTACCTTTCAATCCTGCCAAATCCTAATCCATTTTTTGATTGACCAGATTGTCCAATGCCAAAAATGTTCCTGGTGAGCAGAGCCAGGACTTAAGGTAGCCAAAGTTGGTGGCTTCCTTAAACATAATACTCATGGAGAATGCAATGAAAGACCTTTTTTTAAATGACTTTTTAAACCCTTATCTTCTATCTTAGAATCAGTTATAAGAGAGAAGAGGGGCAAGGGCTAGGTAACTGGGGGTTAAGTGACTTGCCCAGCATCACACAACTAGGAAGCATCTGAGACCTAGATTTGAACCCAAGTACTTCTGATTCTGGGCCTGACATTCTATCCACTGTGCTACCCAGCTGCCCTAAAAACCTGACTTCAATAAATATACGAGTACTTATTTTACTTTAAAGATCTGTTTATTTTGAAAAGCATCTATTATTTCTCTTTCCCATTTTCCTTCTCCCCTGTCCATTATCATAATAAATAATATTATATATAATAAATAACATTAATAATAAGTATAAATAATAAAATAAATCAATAAAACCTTCTGACATATATGCTTAGTCCAGCAGACCAAATGTATGCATTGGTCATATCTCAAAATGCAGGCTTTATTCTTCAGTCTGTCACCTCTCTGGCAGGGGATGAGTGGCATGTTTCTTCTTTGCTTCTCAGGACTCATGGCTTCTCAGGATCTTTTCAAGTCTTTCAAAGTGGTTTTTCTTTGTAATGTTATTGTCATAACCTCACTCTGAGTCAATGTTTTAGTGGGGTCTTCCCAGTTTTCTCAGAAATTGTCCATTTCGTCATTTCTTATGGTGCAATAGTAGTACATTACTTTTATATACCACATTCTTTTAGTCATTTCCCAGTAGATGGTTAGCCTTTTAATTTCCACTTTTTAGTACCTATGAAAAGCTACTATAAATATATCTGCACATATGATTTTTTTTCCTGTTTTCTTTTTGTCTCTTTGAGGCACAGGCCTCATAGTGATATCGTTGTGTCGAAGTCCCTAAGACTTATGGAGTATGGTTCCAAAATACTTTTCTAAATGACTAGCCTTTCACAGCTCCACCAACAATGCACTAGTAGTGTACCTTGTTTCCCACAACCCTTCCAACATTTATCATTTTTGCCAATATAATTTCTGTGGGATAGAATCTCAGAGTTACTTTAATTTGCATTCCTCAAGTGATTAGAGAACAGATTCACTTATTTTTAATAGGTGAAGAAAATTCCACTCTCTGTGTCCTATACATTGGAGTTTATGTTGTGATAAGTCAATGTGTCCTGTGTCACAAGCAAAGGAATCTCCAATGTGGAATAACTCAGGGCCGTGCAATGTCAAAACCTGCCTGGAGACACAGAAATACATTGCCCTGATCCTACTGATCAAGAATTAATGCTCCCAGCAGCCCCAGCCCTAGCTCAGACTATCCATATGGGGACTATTCAAAGACAAGTTCCGTTCTTTCTGTTTTTCTGCAAGTATCACCTTCCTTATGCTAAGAGCTTTGGAAGATGAGGCCTCTTTGATAGACATGCATCTGTCTGTGAACACCATCACAAGGAATTCACAAGACAGCAGCATCCCATGGTTCCCATGCACCTGTAGCTGGACCATTCATTGCAATCCATTCTTAATAAAGTCTGAGGCCATAGACTTGGAGAAAATGGAAAATGTCTTGGCTTGGATCGTGATGAAACCAGATGCATGTGTATCTTGAAAGCTATAGCCCAGAGGACTTTTAAGGTATAAACAAGGCAAGAAAGCCACCATCTCCTTTCCATTGCCCCTTTGTCTTATCACAGGTATGACTAATTATAATTTAGAGAGACAGAAACTCCCTAATTCTTTTTTTTTTTTCAACTCTTACTTCCTTGGTAACAACTCTGAAGATTGTTAGCCCCAGCAAGGACTTGGAAAACAGGGTTAAATGACTTGCCAAGGTCACACAGCTAGGAATTGTCTGAGGTCCTCCCGACTCCATGCTTGGTGCTCTAGCCACTAGGCACCTAGCTGCCTCCCTAATCTTTTTTAATGTGCCTCTTTTCTCTTTGATCTCTCTTCTTGTGGTTGGTTTCAGGGTAGGTCTCATTCCTTTACTCTCCTGGTTGTTCCTTTCCTAAGCCCTCCAGTTTGTAAACTGCTCCCATTCCTACCCAGAAGCAGATATGGCACTTCATGTGTGTTCTGACCAGGGCAGGGGGCAGGTTGCCTGTCACTTTCCTCCATCTGGAGTCCATTCGTCTAGTAAGACAGACCAAGGCTGCATTAAAAGAGACGTAGCATCCAGAATTGCAGAGGTGATGGCCCCATTGTCCTAGAGTCTTACAGCATGCCACTTTCTATATGCCTAGACCATCAGTTGAAGGGAATAGGGTGCTGAGCCAGAAGAAGAGATGATGAAGAAGAAGATGTAGAGAAGTGATATCTATCCTCAAGTATTTGTCACATGAAAGAGGGACTGGATTTGTCCTTCTCAGATTCCTTCAGGGCAGAATTAGGAACCGTGGGTAGGAACTACATTGTTTCCAGCTTGGGATTGACATGAGGAAAAAACATTTAGAGAAGAAGAGCATCCCAAAATAGGCTACCTGAGAAAGTAGTGAGTTTCCTGTCACTGGATGTCTTCAAGTGGAAGGTAGATGACCAGTTATTAGAAATGGTATAGAGAGTATTCCTTTTCATAGGTAGGAGGTAGACAGAATGAATAATTCTTTAATCCTTTCCAGTTCTGAGATTCAGTGTTTTGGTGGTTAACTTCTGGATGGCATCTTGTCCTTGTCTTTTTTCTTTTCTTTCATTTCCCTTCTCACTTTATTTTTCCATTTTGCTTTTCTCCTCTTCCTCTTCATTTTCTTCTCTTTCTCTTCCTTTGAATGTCTCCCCCCTCCTTCCTGATTGAGTGTCTTCATCTTGCCCAAGTGCAGCAGCCATTTTTTCACCTGTTCTCTTTTCAACCTGGATTCTTTTACAACCCTCCTCAGTCTTACTGGTTCTCCCCACCCCTATTCACACTGTGGGGCTCCCATATTGGTGCCAGATTTGGTATAGACTCCCAGTCAGCTTTAGTCTGACTGAAGCTTAGAACTCCCAGACTCAAGTGACCCATCAGCAGGTGGGTTTTTTCCTCATGATGAACTGAAATCTCCTTCTGTATCTTTCACTCATTGTTCTCAGTTCTGCCCTCTTGGTATCAAATAGAACAAGTTCAATCCCTCTTCTGCTAAACAGCTATTCATATACTTGAAGTCAGCCATTACGTCACTCTCTTAGCTTTCTTTTCTCTGGGCTAGCCATCTCCAATTGCTTTGCTCAGTCCTTATCATGCCATGGGGTCTCCAGTCTCCTCACCGTCTTGGTTGCTTTCTTCTGGACATCCTCCAGTTTATCAATGTCATTCCTATAATGTATCACTCAGAGCTGAACAGAGCACTAAACATATGACCTAATCAGGGAAGAGGACAGTGGGACCAGTACCCCTCTCATTCTGGATACCAGTCTGTGGAAAGCACCATCTAAGGCCATGTTGGCTTTTTCAGTAGCCATTCACACTGTGGACTCCTACTGAGTTAATCATCTACCAAAACCTACTTATCTTTTTCATATGGGCCCCACTCTAGTCCCATGGGGCATCTCCACCATCTTGGGTTTCTATATTTGATTTTTTCAACTCATGTTCCATATTCACTTATTTTTTTTATCAGGTTTTACCTATCACTCTAGCATATCTAGCTCTTTCTTAGAATCTTGTTCTTCTATTCTCTTTACTACACCTCCTCCCAGCTTCTATGCCATCTTGAGATCCAAGACGTATTCCAGTGATAGGCTTTCATTTAAGTCATCGACAAAGATGTTAAACAAAACAAGGCTAGGAACAGGACCTAAGAGCACTGCTCTGTTTATCTCTTTCAAGACTGGCAGAGATCCATTAACCTCTGCTTCTTGGTTTCAGTTATGAAACTAATTAGAATCCATCATATGCTTGTCTATCCCACATTTCCCCATATTCTCCATGAGGGTATAATGGTAATTATATTAATGAGGAGGAGGATAAGTGACATGCCTTGCTAAAATCCAGGCACACCATTTTCCTGATCTACCATTCTTTAAACTCAGGTAAACCGAGAAATAAGGTGAGTCTGGCATAGCCAGTTCTTGTGTGATCATCATATCCCTCTTGAAGTGTTTATAAACCAAGCACCCAATTCAATCCAACCACCATTTATCAAATTCTTGCTGTGTACAAATTCATAACAGGGCTATTCTGGGTTTACAAAGACAAAACATTTTCAAAACCAACTCTGCCCTCAAGAAGCTAACATTCTTTAAGATGTAAACCTGGTCTTCTAACACTCACATAATCACCAACAATTTACTACACTTATAATAGAGTGTCAGGTGAGGAAGTGTGAGGGGCATATGCTGTATGACTTTGTCCTGGCTACAGGGGCTGACCCCTGACTGATTATAGCTATATTCCTCAGTCCTCGCTTTCCAAAAGTTTACCCAATGGAACTTTCTTAATACATCATAGGTGAAATTCAGGCTCTGCTGGTACTGCTCATCTTTCACCTGAAAACTTATGTTAGCCAGCTCTGTTAGTGAAAAGACCAAATGGATCAATCTAGCTGGACTAAGGCCAAAAATCATTCTAGTTAATCTTACCTGTTGGGTACTGACTCTGTGGGTGCTGAATTATAAGGTCACCTAGCCCATAAGCTAGCTGGCACCATATTTGTGCATCATTTGAAATGCCAGGACAGGGATTCTTAGCCTCTGGTTTGTGAACTTTTTAAAAAATATATTTCATTTTCCCAATTACATGTAATAACAATTTTCAACAAACATTCTCCAAAATTATAAGATCTACATTGCCTCCCTTCCTCCTTTCCCTCCATACTCTCAAAAATTTGATCTGGGTTATACATGTATTATCACACAAAACATACTTCCATATTGGTCATTGTTGTAAGAGAATACTCATCTAAAACCAAAACCCCAAAATAAAAACATAAAGTAATGTGAAAAATAGTATGCTTTTTTCCTTTGTTCTTTCTCTGGAGGTGGATAGCATTCTTTGTCAGAAGTCCTTCAAAATTGTCCTGGACCACTGTATTGCTGAGAAGTCTTCACAGCTGATTATCATGCAATACTGCTGTTATTGTGGGAAGGAAGGAAGGAAGGAAGGAAAGAAGGAAGGAAGGAAGGAAGGAAGGAAGGAAGGAAGGAAGGAAGGAAGGAAGGAAGGAAGGAAGGAAGGAAGGGAGTGAGAGAGGGAGGGAGGGAGGGAGAGGGAGAAGGAGAGGGAAGGAGGGAGGAAGTTCCTTGAGGACAGGCCTATGCCACTTTCATATCCCTAGCACCTAAAACTATGTTTGACACATAGTAAGCTTTTAATAAAGTTTTTTTATTCATTCATTATATCATGAATTTAATGTTATTTATATTAATAATATGATCTGACTTGCCCAGGATCACACAGCTAGGAAGTGTCTGAGGCCAGATTTATACCCAGGTCTTCTTGACTCCACACCTGAATCTCCATCCACTGAGTCACCTAGTTGTCCTTCCCCCTATTTGTTTGTAAAGGTGAGGTTTCAAAGAAGTCTTTGAGTCAATCTCTTATACTGTAACTGACTTCTCTGAGGTCCTATTAACTCAGGATCAGCCTCTGGGGACCTAAAGGACCTGCTTGAACAGATACAAACCATAGGGTCCCCAGACCAGACCAGAATCCTGTTGGGTGCCATGGTGAGGTATTAGATGAAGGTGTCAATAGATTTATAATAGTTGCCAAATGTATAGTAATGTGTAATTAGAAATCTTGAACCTTGGGGGCAGCTGGGTGGCTCAGTGGATTGAGAGCCAGGCCTAGAGACGGGAGGTCCTAGGTTCAAATGTGGCCTCAGACACTTCCCAGCTGTGTGACCCTGGGCAAGTCACTTGACCCCCATTGCCTAGTCCTTACCCCTCTTCTGCCTTGAAGCCAATACACAGTAGTGATTCTAAGATGGAAGATAAGGGTTAAAAAAAAAAAGAAATCTTGAACCTTTGGAATTTATCTCCCAGAATTCTTTTCCCTTCATCCACATAATGTCCTTACATTTTGTGCATAAAAGTTTGCTGTAACCCCACCTTTTAACTCTTCTTCCCATGCTCTCCTCCTGGTTCTCTCACTGCTTTTGGCAATCCGGGCAACTCTCTCTTTGCTAATGATATCAATTTCCTTTTTCTTCAAGTTATTAATTAATACATTCTTATAGGAATATAATACTTGAAGTATTTGGATACTAATTTTTAATCTTACAGTATGTTGAACTTGGAGTCAAGCAGACTGAGTTCAAATCCTACCACAAACAGGGCTCTTTCTCCTATAATTAAATACAGCTTCTATGGGAAGAGTGGGCTCAAACAGTGGTCATGAAGCACACATGTAAAGAGCTTGTGACCAAGACAACTATTTTAGAACCAGGGAGCCTTCGTGGCCTTTCTTTCTGTGGAGTCCTCACAAAGGTCCCCCACTTACGGAGCATCTCTGCTAGGTTCCTGGGGTCTGACTTTCACCATGGTTCATATATTTAACCTGGAGAAGGGAAGAAAAGACTTGGAGGAAGGGCATGACAGCCAAGTGACAGGTAGTCATGTAAAGGATCTCTTAGCATTGTTCTGCTTGACCCTGTGATAATCATGTGATCTCGGGGAAATCATTTAACCTCACGCTGCCTCAGGTTCCTCATTTGTAAAATGAGGATACTAATAGCACCCACCTCCCCGGGTTGTTGTGAGGATCCAATGAGACAGTGTATATGTAAAGTACTTTGTAAGCCTGTTAAGTGCTATGAAAGCCATGATAAGGATGATGATTATAATGAAGGATTCTTTTTTCTTTTTTTTTAATTACACATAGAAATAATTTTTGACAATAATTTTTTGGCATTTTGTGATTCAGATTCTCTCTTCCCCCTTGCCCTCTCCCTGAGGCAAAAAATAGTGTGATGTGCATTATACTGGTGTTTTCATGCAATACATGTTTCTATATTCCCCACACCATGGCAGAAGACACAAATCACACAGACAGTAAAGAATTCACAAAGGAAATAAAGTGAAAGATGGTTAGGCTTTGATTTGCACTCAGACTCCAACATTTCCTTCTTTGGCTGGAGAGAGCATTTTTTATCAAGCATCCTTTGGGACTGTGTTTTGCTGAAAATAGTTTAGTCCTTCATGGTTGATTGTTATACAGTATTTCTGTTACTGTATACATTGTTCTCCTGGTTCTGCTCACTTCACTTTGAATCAGTTCATACAAGTCTTTCCAGGTTTTTCTGAACTCATTCTGTTGGTCGTTTCTTATGGTACAATAGTATTCCATTACAATCATATACTATAGCTTATTCAGCTCTTCCTCAATTGATGGACATCCTCAGTTCCTACTTTTTGCATCTATAAAAAGAGCTGCTAAAAATATTTTTGTTCAAGTTGGTCCTTTTCCCCTGTCTTTGATCTCTTTGGGATCCAAACCCAGGAGTGGTATTGTTGGGTCAGAGTAAGGGTTTTTTAAAATCCCTCCCTTCTTGTCTTAGAATCAATACTGTGTATACTAGTCAGAAGAGCAATAAGGACTAGGCAATGGGGGTTAAGTGACTTGCCCAGGGTCACATGTCAGGACGAATCTGAGGCTAAATTTGAACTCAGAACTTCCTGTCTCTAGACTTGGCTCTCAAACCACTGTACCACCCTGCTGCTCTAGATATGCATAGTTTTATATTTTCAGGCCCTTTGGGCATGTTGCTCTCTAGAATGATTGAAGGAGACAAAGTAGTCTTAGCATGTTTTCCAGCCCCACCAACAGGACATAGTGTGTGCCAAGAAGTAATCTGGGGCTAACTTCCTAATTCTCCCTATGCCACTTAACCTTTGTCAGAATTCCCAAGTATAACTTGTTTACCTTCCTTTGCATTCAGTGCTTTTCACTTCTAGGATTGAATGAGTAGGGGATGTCCACACCTGGAAATGTAACCCTTTTTATTATTTCTTTGGTGGAACAGGCTCATCTCCCTTCTATGGTCTCCAGTGAAGGTCGGAAGGACCTAGCTCGACCTGAGAAGGAAGAAGACAAGAGAGGGAAGCCTGAGGAGGAAGCTCCTGCCTCCAAAAGAGGGGAGCCTGGGAGGATCAAAATCTTTGAAGGAGGGTAAGAATCTTATTTTATCCTGAGGCTCTTCCTGTTGGAGGAAGATAGCGGTTCTGTTTTTGTTGTTGATTGTGGGTGGGGAGGAGAAGCTCAGGCCTGAGTCTGGCTAAGAAACTTCCTTGTGGAACTGGTATTCAGAGGTGCCTTTCCAAAGTGACACCAGCACTTGGCTGCTTCTGCCTGCCATATGCTTCCCAGGCTTCACATGTTGGCTTTCAGTAGATCTTGGGAAAGTTTCCCATCAGGCTGAGTAGGGACAAGAGCTCGTGGCATCCCTATGGCCAAGGCCATGGGAGTGCTGCAGGGAAGACGAGCTGCCTTGTTTGTGCTCAGTACTGCTCCCAGGTTTCATGATAACTCATGAATTGAGGGGGGAAGGAAGGGTGGTGCCAGTCTTCTGGAAGGTTTGAGATGAAAGGGGTGGGCTGGCTTTGAATGACCATTGCTACGAAAGTAGCTCCTGTAACCATCAAAGAGTGCTAGCCCTGAGGTTTTCCCAGTGGAAATTTTTTACAACCTTGGAAAGAGATTTCCAATATTCCAATTCTGTTTGGGGGGCAGGGGATCATAACCCATTCTCCCAGGGGACTGTCTAACATTTGTGGCTTTGAAAATATGACAATCCAAATGTCTCAAAATGCAGGGTTCTGGGAAACCCATCCCCTTCATTTCCCTTTTGAAACTTGGGAGGGCATGTGTCCCTCCCTCACCCCGAAGGAAGATGATAATGTTTTCTCTTAGCCAAGTCCCATGTACATGATAATGAGAATATGTTTATCACTTAAGGCAGGGATTCCTTACCTAGGATATGGCTACAGGGAGTATGTGGCAAATACCTATATTATTCTTTTGAAATTAATTAATCTTTTTTGTTTTGTTTCTTAAATGCCTAGGCATGGGTAAACTCTAGCTTTTATTACTTAATAAAATTTAATATTGAATAGGGAAAATGGGAAGCTTTTTTGAAAGCTAGATGGTACAGGGACCTCTCTGCCTTAAGGATTCTGGGTGTCCCTGAGCTGGCCCTTGTTGGGTCAGAGGCAGGCATACAGGGTAATTGATACCATCACTGCCACCCCATTCCCATCCCAGTATGCATAAGCTAGCCCAAGTCCAGATCAAAAGACTGGCCATGGAGTAATAAATTGTCATCTCAGTGGACTCTGATTTGTTTGCTTTATTGGTATTGATCATGTGCAGATTCTAGACCTCAGAAGGGTCTCATAAACAGCTCATAACGAAATACTATGGACTTGGTACAGTCTTATAATATAACAAAGATGGGAGAGGGGGTGAGGTTTAGGATCCAAAGTCACTCGTGTCATTGTCAGAAGGTCACATACATCTCTTTCTGAGAAAGCTCACCTCTTACTTATTTAGACCTCATAACCTTGTTCTCTATTGTGGTTGGACAGAGTACCCTCATGAGTATTGGAAGAATGGTAACATTTTAGCATTTTCAAAGGATACCATATGACTTTGCACCTCAGCATGGCTAAGGAATGGTCATCTTTTCCCACATCTGTTTGAAGAGCCACATGGGGAGTCCTCAGAATTGTTAGAAATTACTCTAAAGTCTTCAAGACTTGAGAACCTCCCAAACTAAACTGGAGTCTCATCTCCTGAGGGCCTCTTGAGTGGGATGAGGTTCCAGCAGGCCCATATTCCAAAGGGTTATTGGAGCAGCTTCCCAACTTCCTCATCACAGCATCTTTAGAAAGACAGAAGGCAACAGAGGTGTCTGTTTGGAGTTGTGGGGTTACCAAAGGAGATCTTGGCCCAAAAGTAGGCCCATATTCTTTAGGACATGACTTAGGATTTTTGGTTTCTACAATAGAACTCACTCTTCTAGGCTGCTCCTGGCATTGATCACTAAGTCCTCATTCTTCCATCTTTCCATATCCAGAGTCTGAGGTAGAAGAGAACCCCTGGCTTCCTTCCCTAAACTCTCCTTCCACAAACCCTTCAATCTTGGTCTTCCCTACTTCTGTTAGATTTCTTTTTGTCTTTGGTCTTTGCTAGTTTCTCCACTATATTCACCATGGTTCTCCTCTGATGTTCCCTTCCCTTCCCTTCCCTTCCCTTCCCTTCCCTTCCCTTCCCTTCCCTTCCCTTCCCTTCCCTTCCCTTCCCTTCCCTTCCCTTCCCTTCCCTTCCCTTCCCTTCCCTTCCCTTCCCTTCCCTTCCCTTCCCTTCCCTTCCCTTCCCTTCCCTTCCCTTCCCTTCCCTTCCCTTCCCTTCCCTTCCCTTCCCTTCCCTTCCCTTCCCTTCCCTTCCCTTCCCTTCCCTTCCCTTCCCTTCCCTTCCCTTCCCTTCCCTTCCCTTCCCTTCCCTTCCCTTCCCTTCCCTTCCCTTCCCTTCCCTTCCCTTCCCTTCCCTTCCCTTCCCTTCCCTTCCCTTCCCTTCCCTTCCCTTCCCTTCCCTTCCCTTCCCTTCCCTTCCCTTCCCTTCCCTTCCCTTCCCTTCCCTTCCCTTCCCTTCCCTTCCCTTCCCTTCCCTTCCCTTCCCTTCCCTTCCCTTCCCTTCCCTTCCCTTCCCTTCCCTTCCCTTCCCTTCCCTTCCCTTCCCTTCCCTTCCCTTCCCTTCCCTTCCCTTCCCTTCCCTTCCCTTCCCTTCCCTTCCCTTCCCTTCCCTTCCCTTCCCTTCCCTTCCCTTCCCTTCCCTTCCCTTCCCTTCCCTTCCCTTCCCTTCCCTTCCCTTCCCTTCCCTTCCTTCCCTTCCCTTCCCTTCCCTTCCCTTCCCTTCCCTTCCCTTCCCTTCCCTTCCCTTCCCTTCCCTTCCCTTCCCTTCCCTTCCCTTCCCTTCCCTTCCCTTCCCTTCCCTTCCCTTCCCTTCCCTTCCCTTCCCTTCCCTTCCCTTCCCTTCCCTTCCCTTCCCTTCCCTTCCCTTCCCTTCCCTTCCCTTCCCTTCCCTTCCCTTCCCTTCCCTTCCCTTCCCTTCCCTTCCCTTCCCTTCCCTTCCCTTCCCTTCCCTTCCCTTCCCTTCCTCTTCTTTCTTTCTTTCTTTCTTTCTTTCTTTCTTTCTTTCTTTCTTTCTTTCTTTCTTTCTTTCTTCCTTCCTTCCTTCCTTCCTTCCTTCCTTCCTTCCTTCCTTCCTTCCTTCCTTCCATCCATCTTAGAATTAGTACTGTGTATTGGTTTCAAGATAGAAGAATGGTAAGGGCTAGGCAATGGGAGTTAAGTGACTTGCCCAGCACCACCCAGCTAGAAAATGTATGAATTCAAATTTGAACCTAAGACCTCCTGTCTCCAGGTCTGGTGCTCAATCTACTGAATCACCTAGCTGCCCCCTCCCTGCTTCTTTTCTAGCAACCCCTCCAGAATCTAGCTTCCTTGATTTCTCTTATGCTCCTATCCTTTCTGCTGTTACCTGCAATGGATCACTTTCACACAGTTCATCTTCATCTCTGATCACTCCCTTGCTTTCTGGTTTCATGTCTTCAGATGGGGCAGCTGAGTGCAGAAATTTAACCTGCTAAGACTGAGCTTGCCTTCTACAAGAAGCAAAATAGAGCAATGCTCAGCCTTGTCAGGTAAACTGGGTTCCAATCTCAGCTCTGCCATCTCCTTACTATGTTATTTGGAGTAAGTAATTTGAGTTCTTTAGTTTTCTTCTCCTGTAATGTGAAAATAATGATATCTGACCCTAGACCTTTCCTAGCTCTGTGACCCTAGGTGAGTCACCTCACCCTGCTTGCCTCAGTTTCCCCATCTGTGAAATAACTTGGAGAAGTAAATGCAAACCCCTTCAGTTTCTTTTCCAAGAAAACTTAACTGGGCTCAAGAAGAGTTAGACACAACTGAAATGACTGAACAACAAATGATATTTGTCCCTCAGGGGGATACTGAGAAGAAAGTGCTTTGTGGACTGTAAAGCAAGAGAAAATGAGTTGTTGCTATCATCTCTAAATGAACAGGTATTCCTTTCAGCTGGAGATCTATGACCTGATTCCATGTTATCATCAGTAGCCTATGCCTTCTCCCCCTTCTTTAGACCTTCCACCTTGGAATCTTTTCCAGTTCCGTCCCCCGTTATCTTTCTTCATCCCATATAGCCAGTCCTTGAATTCTGCCAACTCTTTCTTCTGTATCCACACTTGCTCTCCCAGGGTCTTCTTTCACCAGCCCATTCTAAACCCTGCTGTCCTTGTCCTCCTCAGAGTTTTCTGCATCTCACTTCTCTGGAATCAGAAATTTACCTGGGGAGGAGGATTTCTTGTTCCTCAGAAGAAAAAAACAGTCTCTAAAGTCCTCAGCCTGCTTTTCAAACCTGACCTCCAACTGTGTGACCTCTACTCCAGCCTTAGTTCTAGTAGGTCACTCCTGGCCAAGCCACATCTGCTTGTGTCCCCAGTACCCAGCCTGCTCTCTGCCAAACGTCCCTCCCTTCCAAAGCTGACATGGAGCGCTCCTTGTCCAGGACTGACCTATTTGAGATGATTCATTTCACTTTGGCCCTCTTTCCCACTGTCTGTACTTAGATTGTCTGATTAATTTGTGCTTCTTGGCATGCTTTTTGCAAAGGGGTCCTTCAGTTTGGAGACGCAAATCACTTAGTCAATCTACAAACATATTTCAAATGCTCACCATATTCCAGGCATGGTGCTAAGTGCTGGTCAAACAAATGTCCAGAAAGAAAATCTCTGCTCTCCAGGGACTTACATTCTAACGGGGGAAGATGACACATAGAAGGAAAGCTTGAAAAGTGTTGGGTTTGAGGGAAGAGGATAGAAGGTACCTACCTATGTGGGGCCATAGTAGCTAAGTCCAGAGAAGGAGGGATGGGGGGGGGGTAGAGGCCTTCCCTAAAATGGAGGTTTCAGGAAGAACTCACCAATGGGAAAGGGAACCCATGGAGGGAGACAAGACTGCTTATATGTTCTGTTGCCCCTTTTATATTATGAACTGTCTCACCTTTAGAAAAAAGATGGATTGAGTCTCCTGTTTGTGTCCTCCCAGAAGATCTGGGACAGGACAAGGCTATACCTTAGGCACTTTGAGGCAGCTAGGCAATTCAATAGAGTTAGGAAGATGAGTTCAAATCCTTCCTCAGAAACTTATTAGCTGTGTGACCTTGGGCAAGTCACTTAACCTCTGTTTTTCTTAATTTCCCCCGACTGTAAAATGGAGATGGTAATATTACCTACCTCCCAGGGTTGTTGCCAGGATCAACTAGAATAATATTTGTACAGCATTCAGCGCAGTTCCTGACATATAGGAGACACTCTCCTACACAATGCTAACTATTCTTATTATTACTAGGTAAATGTTGTTGACCAAGAATCTGGTTGGCTGAGAAAAATTAGTTCATTTTGGTTCTAGAAGATAGTGACCTATGGTAGCTATTAATTATTATAAGCTTAAAAAAAACAATAACTACCTTACCTTCTGTTTTAGAATGAACACTGTATTCCAAGATAGAAGACCAAGTAAGATCTAAGCAATTGGGGTATAGTGACTTGCCCAAGGACACATAGCTAAGGAGCATCTGAGACCAGATTTGAACCGAGGTCTTCCCAACTCCAGCCCTGGCTTTCAAACCACTGAGCCACCTAGCTGCCCTATTATAAGTTTCTGAAACTGTATTCATAAGTGATGGGAGAAGGCATCCTCTGATAGACATGAAATGCTATTCAATAAACCAAGTCATGCATTGCCCACCTCCCACATACCAACTCACACCCTGTAGGTTATCAGGGTACTCATGAACGGATGTCATGACAAAGTAACCTCTAAGCCTCCTATGTAATCTTAGCCTATGCTAACGCAGAGCTTCCAGGAATAAGGAAGTGATAACATCACTTCCCTCTGAACTACTCAGACCTCGCCTAGAGGAGAGCTGTGGGCCCCTTGGTTTGAGGAAGGTCACTAGTAGGCTGGGATGTATCCAGAGGGAGAACAGCAAGCTAAAAGACCTTGCATCCATCAGGTATGAGGATCAGTTGAAGGAGCCAAGACGTATTAGCCTAAAGAAGAGCAATCTCACAGGCGAATCCTATGGCCAACTGTCTTAAGTCTTTGAGGGTTATCCCACAGGAAAGGGATTAGACTCTTGGTCCCAGGCAGGGAGAGAGAACCAAGACCAGTGGAGGTTTCATATA
Organism: Monodelphis domestica; assembly: GCF_027887165.1. Classification (NCBI taxonomy): domain Eukaryota; kingdom Metazoa; phylum Chordata; class Mammalia; order Didelphimorphia; family Didelphidae; genus Monodelphis; species Monodelphis domestica. Next base: position 371,100,067 of record NC_077230.1, on the reverse strand, counting down.
GGCCAATCTAAGTTTGATACCAAGAAAATTTTCCTAACAATGAGGATTGTCCCTTTGTGGAAGGGGCACCTTGGGAAATGGTGAGCTTCCCATTAGTAGAGGTCTTCAGACAGAAACCAGATAAGCTTTGGTCAATCATGTTACAGAAGGGATTCTTATTCAGGTGCAGACTGAACTAGATGGCTTATAAGGTCCTTTCTTACTCTGAAAATTATCTAATTCTCTGTTACCCGATCTGTAAAGGAGCACCATGGATTTAACTAAGCATGGCGCTGGGTTCAGTCCATCTCTCTTAGTCCACAACATCTCAGAAAAGAGAGAAAAAAAAAAAGAAAAGAGAGAGAATTTGGTGGCTCTAAGTATTGAAAAGATGGTTGTGCAGAAGAGAAATTAGACTGTTCTACTTGGCCCCGAAGGGTGGGAGGAGAGACATAGACATCATGAAAATCCAGATTAAGATCTGATAGAAGACAAAATTTGCTTATAATCCAATCTGCCAAGATGTAGAATGAGATATCTTGGGAAGCAGGGAGTTCCCTCTCACTCTTGTTGGGTGTGCTTTCCATCATATAGAGGTAAGGCTAGGTGGCCACAACATTGTGATTCTGTAATTCTGAATGGGCTGAGCACAACCTGGTGTGATCAGATAGGCTGTGGTGAGGCAAGGGGAGGAATGAGCCTGCCCCATACCAACTAGGCAACTGACTTCTCAGACTAGATCTGCACTCAGGCCTGGATTCAGATCCTGGTTCTGCTACTTTCTAGACTGTTCACTAGAAATGGTGGGCAAGTCATTTCCTTTCCTTTTGTGTGTAAAATGGGTATATGTAGGGAAGGGAAATATGCTGCGGGAATATGTGTAAATAGAATTATCCTCCTTTTCTAGACAATTTCTAAGATTCCTTCTAGCTTGAAATACTGTGATCCAAGGAAAGAGAGGGAAGTGTGAGAGGAGAGACAGATGGGAAGAAGTTTTATTTCCTCTTCCCTTTTTTCTTTCCAGCTAAAAACCAAAGCCTGCCATGTAGAAATCCTTTCCTCACTTATAATTGATTGTGTCTTCAAGACTTGAGAACCTTTCTCCTTTCCCCACATTGAAACCAGTGTAGAATCTATGGTGACTAGGTTCTTGCCCAAGACCCACCTATGAGGATATCACAGTTTCCATAGAATATCAGTAGATAAACTCCTTCCCTTAACATTCTCCCCAATTCTAAGTGCTCTTTCAGAGCCACCAATTACTTTGATTACAAGTACTATAATAGTCAAGCCCCTAACCCCTTTCCTACCTATGCCCTCTAGTTGTCTGTAAAGGTGGGGTTTCAGATAAGTATGTCTCAGACAAGAGTCTGTGAGTCAACTCTCATCCTTGGTCGCTGACTTACCTGTGACTCTACACTCTGCTAACTCAGGACCAGCCCCTGGGGACCTTCAACCTGCTACAACAGATGCAGACCAGAGGGCCCCTACACCAAGATCCTGCTCTCCCGAGAATACAAAGACCATGATGGCTCTGTCCTGGAACAAGGCATACTTAACTCACACCACATACGAAGAAGGGACAGGAAACCCACGGCGGCAGGGGTGGTGCCCCACAGGTGACAAGACTCTGCTAAGTTTGCTTTCCCTATAACCTTGGAGAACCTTTAGATCCACAAGAGTGATAACCAGCAAAAAAGATGGCACCCATCTGCTGGCTCCTGTGGTCAGGCGTTGACCTGCTGGACTCTGCTGATCGGTGGAGTGCTTATTCACAGGCGACTGTGTGTGCTACTCTTGCCATGTTCAAGGGTTTAACAGTGCCCCGAGCACATGCCCAGTGGCACTGCCATGTCAACATCTGGAGCTCTGAGAACGGCGGCCTTGGAAAGAGGCAGATGTCAGTACTAAAGTGAATAATGATTCCGTACCAACAATGTGTTTGACAGTGGCTAATGGCTGTGTTAAAAGCAAGAGGATGTGGAATTTCAGAACTGAAGAGTTTACTTGGCTAACAGTTATTCCTTAGCAAAGATGCTCCCCAAAATAAAAACACTGGATTTCAAATGTTCTTCTTAAGCTGATTCTTTATACTTCCATAATGTCTTTCTTTCTTCTAACTCAAAGGGCGTTCTAGGATTAGCCTTAGACTCATGAGTACCTGTATCAGGTGCTGGGTCCCATGGCCTCTGACTGGCCCCAAAAAGGTCTAAGAAGGTGCTACAGAGGACATAACCATTGCCAAAATTGTGGTTCAGAGTTGACATAGTGTATTCTTCCTCTAAGAACTCTTATAGTATAGTCCAATGCCTGTGACTTTTCCCAGGGACATAGACAAGAGAGGCGGATACAATAGACCTGCAAGGAAAGCCCCATGCAAATAACCAGATTCCCCATAGATGCCTTGCTTTGCCATGGCACATGTTCCCAAATCTCTTGTTTTCCCTTCTGTGGACCTTCTTGACTTTATATCCAAAATAGAAAAGCCATTTTAGGCGTATCAGCTCAGGAGCCTGGACTATGTCTGCTTTTATAAACTGTCTAGAGGTAGCCTCGGAGTGGAAGAGGCTGGCGCCCTCATTACAGCTATTAGAAGTAGCTGCTGCCTTCCTGCCATCACGGCCACACTGTCCTGTTTTTCTGATTATAGCAACATTTGGTGAATGGGCCAATAGAAGTCCATACGGAATCAGAACGGGTCCCTGATTCCCCAGCCGTGACAGCGGCAATAAGTAGTTCATTGGTGTAGACTCTTGGGGACAGAAATATATTATGTGAATCCATTTCCCTAGGCAGGCTGAAGTCAGGATCCTGTGTGCTTTTGTTAACTGTAAATTATATGAAATCTTCACATCTCTTCAAAAGTCTCCTGACCCCTGCAACATCTGGATGGTCATCTGCTGGACATCTTTCCCAATGGGTCCTAGGCAATACACACTAGACTGGCAAGATGGTGGTCAAACAGAAGTTCCTCCTTCAGAGGCATCCAGGGAGTATAATCCAATAGAAAAGAAGGTGGGGGGGGGGGGCAGCCAGTCCCTCGGCCCTTCAAAAGAGGTTCTTGTAAGGGGTAGGAAGATGCAGTTTCCACAGGGGAAGCAAACGGGAACTGGAACTGGGGTAAGCAGAAACAATGTTAGTAAGTAAGACTGAAGGGATGTCCCAAGATGGAGGAGACAGTAAGTAGAGCACCAAGAATCGGTTTTAAGCAACTCAACTTGGAGCAGAATGCCTTTGGGTCTGAAAGGGATAAGCTGAGTTGCTCATCCAATTAGCCAAGAGCTCTCTGTTTTCTGGCTCTGTCAGCCCTACCCCTGCAGTAAGATTGTGACTATAGACACAGCTGTGCATGCTCCTGCCCCATCCTTCTTCCTAGCGTCTATTGGGGCCAGAGCATGGGGGAATGCCTCCTATCTACTGGAAAGTGGAAATAGTGAAAAGAGAAAAGGATGAGACGTAGAATTGTTGCAGAACTCCATAGTTGTGAGGACTGTAACCTTACTTAGCTCATGGTATGAGGCAAAATCGCTGGCCTAAGGTACAGTTAATTCATACATGCCATCTACCCATTACCCTGAGGCAGCCAGGACATAAAGTGGTTAGGGAGTTTGACTTGGAGGGAGGGAAACCTAAATTTAAATCCTGCCTCAGACTCTTATTTAGCTTAGTGTGTCCTGGTAAGTCACCTAACTCAGCGTCCTCCTCTATAAAATGGGGATAAATAATAGCACCTATCTCCTAGTGTTGTCCTGTGGGTAAAACTGAGGTAATATATGAAGCACTTTGCCATCCCCATGCTCTCTATCAATATCAGCTTACTGTTATTATTGTTGTTGTAGACTTTTAACTTGGAGCTCAGCAAACAGGGTAGTCCAGGCTTCTTCTATATAAGCTCATGTCCTCAGTCTGAGATGAGTCAGGAGGGAAGTCCATGGGGCTGGGAGGCCCCTGGGAGAAATCATTTGACTCTTTTGTTTGTTTGTTATTTTTTAAGATATTTTATTTTCCCAATTACACATACTGATCATTTTCACCACACGGTTTCCAAAATTATGAGATCCAAATTGTCTCCCTCCTTCCCTTCCCTCCTCCCCCTCGGAGATGATAAACAATTCGGTCTGAGTTAATTATTATACATGCATTCTCATGCAAAACTTACTTTCATATGAAATCATCCAATTCTTTTGGCAATAGAGCAAAGAACTAAGAAGAATCAGAACTTTCTTCACCAAAGTATTGGCCATTATCACGTCTCTCCCTTGGTCCTGGAAGATGGCAGATCTAGCATCAAATCCTTAGAAAAGAGACTCAGAGCATTTCCAAGGGGTGGGAAGGAGCTGGAGCCACTCAACTAGTTTCCCAAAGAAATCTCGAACCCTCCATGCCCAGCTTTCTACTAGTCGTGGCAAAGCCTAAGGATTATATAGAATATTCTATGTCCCATTTCCATTTCTCTTGCCCTTCCTCCCAGACCTGGATTGTTCCTCCACTTCACCTCCTTGAATCTCTAAATCTCATTAAGGCTCAGCTCAAGTATCCCCTCTTTCTGGAAGCCTTTCCTGATCTCCTTATAGCTCATTGATCTAGAACTGAAAGTGACCTCGGAGGCCATTGATCCTCTCTATTGAGAAAAAGGTAACCGAGGCTTAAAGAGGTCAGTTAGGTGACTTGCCCAAGAGCATAGAAGTATTAAGTGTCAGAGGCAGGAATTGCACCTAGCTGCCTCCCGGATGTTCCCATTCTCCTCACCCCTAAAAAGAATTCCTTTGTTTTTGCTTTGTATATATTTTGTACTTGCTTATTTGCATACATGTCATGTGTAAGCCCCTCGAGGGCAGGAATGATTTTGTTTTCATCGTTGTATCCCCAGCACCTAGCACAGTGCCCGGCACATAATGGGTGCTTAATAAATGCTTTGGATTGAACTGAACTGCCCTGAACTGAACTGACTTGACTTGAAATGAATCAACAGCTGCCCGTGGCACAGGGGGAGGGTGGTGTGGCTGTGTGGAAGAGCTGGTTCTTCCTTGCTGATGTGGGCATGAGGGGCAGTTAGCCCAGCTGACCTCAGAGAAGTCGGAGACAGTTGGGAGTGGCTGGTCAGTTCTCATTTTAGAGGAAAGCTCGTAAGGGTGGCCCCTCCCTGGGCCCTCCAGCTTCCTGGTGGAGGTCTCCGCTCATCAGTTCTGCTTTCTGAGAAAGGGTTTGACTTTCGAGTTGAGCTGGCTTTTAAAGGACTGGGCCCACTGGTCACAGGCTTACTCGACTCGTCACTGTGGGCACAGTCTGGGGGTGGTGCTCTTTCTATGAGACATTGCCCTGCTTTGAAAACTGGCTATTCCACCACTGGTCATTTCCCCCTCCTGGATAGCTCAGCTGTACTCTGCCTCTTTGTTGGTTACCTCCTGTCTTAGTATCACTTCTAAGACAGAGAAGCAGAAAAGGCTGGGCAAACATTGTTAAGTGACTTGCCCAGGATCACACAGTTTGGAAATGTCTGAGACCACAGTTGAACCTGGATCCTCCTGACTCCAGCCGTGGTGCTCTATCTGCTATGCTACCTAGCTGCTCCTACACTCTGCCTCTTACATTTTTCTGGCATAATAGACAAAAAGTAGTGGCGTCTCTCTGCAAGGATAGCCTGTGTCACTCTCTCAGAGGCATCCATTTCTAAGAAGAGCTAGCATTTAATTCTGGGACATGTCGAGAGAGATGGTGGTGAACCTCCTTTTTAAATTTTCGTGCTGTGACATCACTGGGCCACTGCTATGTCAGAAGGCTGAGGAAGGAAGTGGGTCTCTAGCATGCCCATGAGCAGATTTCCAGGGGACAAGTTCCTTGAGGCACTATAGAAACAGCAGCCATTATTGTTCTTATGGCTATTGTTATTATTGTTGTGAGAAACAATAGACTTTTAAAAATTAAAAGCCCTTCCCTGCCATCTTAGAATCAATACTGTGTTGGTTCCAAGGCAAAAGAGTGGTAAGAGCTAGGTGGTGGGGGTTAAGTGACTCGCCCAGGGTCACACAGCTAGGAAGTGTAGTCAGGGGTCCAGAGGTGGAAGATAGAATGCTGAATTCAAGGAACAGCCACTTTGGCTGGAATTTAGAGTATTTCACAGTAGCTAATTTGCAATAAATCTAGAAAAGTAGGCTTTCTGGGTCAGTCAAGTCTAGAAGCTTTTATTAAGCTTTTATTATGTGTCCAACACTGTGCCAAGTGCTTTACTGAGATGTGAAGAATAGTATAAAGCAATCTGAGCTCTCAAGGAACTCCCAGTCTAATGGAGGAGACAAGTGCAAATGACTACATACAAATAAGAGATAGACCAGATAAACTGGAGCTAATCTCAGAGGGAAGGCACTTAGGTTGAGGCCCAGGGAAGACTTTTAACAAAAGGTGGGACTTTAGCTGAGACATGAAGGAAGCCAGGACTTAGAGAGGACAGAGAGAATTTCAGGCATGAGGGGGACAGTCAGAGAAAATGTCCAAAGCTAGGTGGCTCAGTAGAGATCCAGGCCTAGAATCAGGAGGACCTGGCCTCAGACCCTCCCTAGCCACATAACACTGGGCACATCACTTAACCCCAATTGCCTAACCCTTACCACTCTTCTACCTAGGAACTGATGCTTAGTATCTATTCTAAGACAGAAGGTAAGGGTTTAAAAAAAGAAGGAAGGAAGGAAGGAAGGAAGGAAGGAAGGAAGGAAGGAAGGAAGGAAGGAAGGAAGGAAGGAAGGAAGGAAGGAAGGAAGGAAGAAGGAAGGAAGGAAGGAAGGAAGGAAGGAAGGAAGGAAGGAAGGAAGGAAGGAAGGAAGGAAGGAAGGAAGGAAGGAAGGAAGGAAGGAAGGAAGGAAGGAAGGACATCACTGGAGCTGAGAGATGGAGTGTCTTGTTCATGGGTCAGTGTCACTGGATTGAAGCATCCATGGTAGGGAGTGAGGTGTGGAAAAGGTAGGAAAGGGCCAGGATATGAAGAGCCTTAAAAGCCATAGAGGTTAGTATTTGATCTTGGAGGCAATAGGGAGTCACTAAAGTTTATTGAATGATCTATAAGCTTGTCAGAGAGGATGTGGTTATTGGAGATTGGAGGAAATAGAAAGGAGGCAGGTGGAAGGAGACCAGGAATCAGATGGTCATTCCATTCGGTTACCTCAATTTCACCATTCTTCATGCTTTGACACTTACCTCTTGACCAAATAGCTCATGAAAAAGTGGCCCACAATATAGATGAAGCCTTTAGCCAATGGGCAGGAATTATTCCTAGTCATGAATCATAGTGGTGTCACTCCTACCTGCCCAGTTACAATTGGCTGATATAAGCATTTATATCTCCCCCTCATCAGGACTCTAGCTACTTCTCAGACTTACACATTACTGTATGAGGGCAAGGAGGCCAGTTGTATTCAACCTGGCTGGTTCATTCTTGGCCAAAGCCAACAATCTCTCCAAAAATTGATCCCTGAGTGCCATCTTCTTTCCAAGGAAGATTCTGGCCAAGTTTAAAAGCTGCTGGCATGGTTGATAACCTACCTTGGGCTGTGGTGGAGTTTCTTGAAGTGCAGTTCATGACTTTGAGTATTAAAGACTCTCCCAACTTCCTAAAAGAATACCTCATAATCACACAGCTGCTCCTTGGTTGCCTCTCTATGGGGCATAGACCATGATGACACAAACCCTACCTTGGCTCAGTAAGTAAGAAGGTTGGTTCTAGGGCTTAACTTCAAGGAAGAGCCAAGTCTGGGCCAAGAAGCCAAACAATTCCTCTGTCTGAATGGCCTAGAATGGTTTTTTTTCAACAAAGGACAGGAAAGGGTCCTAAAGGAACAGTCTGTATGTTACCTTAGATGCCAACTCTCAGACTACTCAGCTACTTTAAGGTAGCTAGCTACCCAGCCCCCAAAAGTTATCTTCTTAGGTTCGAACTGACCCACTTGGGCTGTGAGGGCTATATCCCTCTCTTGAACTTGGGCTAATTCAGCTGCAAGGGACTTTGCAAAGACTTTGGTGCCCATAGGAAGGAGGAGGAGAAAGAGGAGGAAGGAATAGTCATTAAGTGCCTATCATGTGCCAAGAACTTTAACTATCTCATTTGACTCTTATAAAAACCCTGTGAGGTAGATACTATTAGTTTTTCCATTTTATACTTGAGAAAACTGAGGCAAAGGAGGTTAAGTGACTTGTCCAGGGTTCCATGCTAGTAAGTGTCATACTTGAGATGAGCTCAGGTCTTCCTGACTCCAGGCCCAACACAGTACTCTAGAGGCCACAGATTTCTCTATTCCTTCTTGAAGAAAAGTTAAGAGAATCATTCAATCCTTCCCTGGTCACCAGAACAAGTGGGCCTCTAACAAGAAGTGCCCTTTCCTGAATACTGTAGTCCATACATATCAGATAACAACCTATCCAAAGACTTCCCTATTTAAGAAATGCAGGGGCCTCTGAGGTCCCAAAGCCATTCTCAAAGGGGTACCTTTGCAGGAACAAAGGAAGAAATTAAGACGTGTTGGATCTAGAAGTAGGATAAGCATGAGTGATAGCCAAAGAGATGTAGATACCAGAAACTCATTCCCTGGAGGAAGATGAAAGGAGATTGGAGCAGCTACGGTACAGAGAACTGGGCTTAAAGCCAAATCAGATTTTAGCTTTATAATCAAGAGTACCATCCAGAAGGGAAATGGGTTGTCTCAACAGGTAGATGACTTCCTCTCAGTAGAAGTCTCACATAAAGCCTAGGCAAAGTAGCATCCAGGTATCAGAGGAGAGAGAGCACCAGGCCTGAAGTCAGGGTTCAAATCTGGTCTTGAATACTTTCTAGCTGTGTGACCCTGGACAAGTCACTTAACCCTGATTGGCTAGTCCTTGCCACTTTTCTATCTTTGAATTGATATGGAAGATAAGTCCCTAAAAAAAAAAAAAAGCCTAAAGAACCACTCTTTGGGGAGGTGGTAGAGAGAGAATTGTTGGCCAGGCACTAGTTGGACCAGAAGCTCTCAGAGAGTGTGATATCAATATCCCACCATGGAGGCTTAAACCACGGGTTGGAGGAGACTGCCATAGTTTGGATTTCATTTTTGTGTAAGGTTTGAACAAGATAACTGCTGAAGTCTCTTCCAACTCTCAGATTTTGTGATTCTGTTTCTGTAAAATCTGTTTCCTCCAATGTCCTCTCCCATCTCCTGGGGCTGTCCTCTGAGGCCAGGCAGGAAAAGCCCTTCAAAACTCTGGGGAGAGCTGTTCTGTTCCCTCCACCCTTGACCTTACCACCCTGCCCCTGAGCCTTCTCTTCCCTGAGATAAATACCTCCAGCTCTTTCCTCTCAGGCCAGTCTCTAGTGTCCTCCTCAGCATCCCAGTTGTCCTCCTGTGGACACATGACAGTTTCTCAGAATATTCCCAGAAGGGAACCTCCTAGTATTCCAGCCACAGACAGACCAGAACAGAGGGCAGCTGAAGGACACTGTCTTCCTATGGAAGCTGCCTAAGGCCACATGAGCATTCTGGTCTTCCTTTCTGTCCATTCTGGGGAGAGTGGTATTTTTCTGGCATTAGAAATATATGTATTTCTACAGAAACCATATTTTAAAAGCTCTTTTTATTCTGTGCCACTCTTTTTAACCCCTTACCTTCTGTCTTAGAAGCAATACTAAGTGTCAGTTCCAAGGCAGAGGAATGGTAAGGTCTAGGCAATTGGAGTTAAGTGACTTGCCCAAGGTTATACAGCTAGAAAATGTCTTTGGCTCAATTTGAACCCAAGTCCTCCATCTCTAGGCCTTACTCTCTCTCCCCAAGAAGCCATTTATCTATCCCTTGTCTCTCCTTCTTTATGGCTCTCCAAGTGGTTTTCCTCCTCTTTGTTCATCTCAGATGTGGCAAGGAGAGAACCAGATGAAATGACTGTTCTCCAGAAGAGTTAGCCCAGACCAAAGGGGGGACTTGTTAGAACTGCCTGCTAAGCCAGAATTCAGATCCTGTTTCTTGAGTCACCTGACTTTTAAATGATCTGTTTCTTTATCATAGAATTGTAGATTGAGAGCTAGAAGGGAATGAAAATCTGTCTAGTCCAATCCCTTCATTTTATAGAGGAGGATAATGGGTTCTAGAGAGGGGAAATGACTTATCTAAAGATATACAGGTACTAAGTAACAGTACTAGGACTTAAACTTGAGTATCCTCTCACTCTTCACCAAGAGGACCTTTTCCATTTCTCCTTGTCTACAGTAACTAAAGATTTACCTTGAGGAAGGGCACAGAATTAGGGGAAGCCATTTCCAAGGCTAGGAAAGGGTGTATCAGTTTGGAGCAAGAAAGAAAGAGAAATAGTTGTGGTTCAGTGGTTAGACCTGGAGTCAGGAAGAACTGAGTTCAAATTCAGCCTCAGACACTTCCTGAGTGATTCTGGGCAAGTTACTTAACCTCTGATTTCCTGACAGAAGGATCCATTAGAGAAGGATATGGCGAACCACTCCAGTACCCTTGCCAAGAAAACTTAAAGGATAGCTATGGTCCATGGGGTCATGAAAAGTCAGATAAAATAGAAAGACCAAAGGACAACAAAGAGCAGAGGATTGCTTCTCCTCCACTTGGCCAATCCCCCTCCCATTCCATGTAACTAGAAAGAAGAATGGCTAAATCCTTAGATATCTAGATTGGAGTTTTGTCCCCCTATTCATTATGAAAGCATATCACTTCCTTGGCCTCAGTTTCCCCAGTATTTACTGAATTATAGGATCCTGCTCTGACAGTGAAGGAGGGTTTTGAGTTTATAACCCATGGTCACTAACTTCTTGGCTTGTCTGAACCTGGGACCTTCCAAGAAGCTTTGAGTACATACAGAGTTTGTGGGGTGAGAAGGGAAAAGCCTTGACCCTCTTAGGCCAGATACTTCTCTCATTTAGGAGCAAATGGCCATTTCTCCTGACCTTGCTGTAGGAAACTCCAGAAACCTGGGGCCTCTGAAATACAAGTAGGGAATCATGGGATGTGCGGAGGAAGGAAGAGGAGGAAGGGTGCCTGCTGAGAACAGTATGGAATTGGTATTTTCTATTACCCACTTATCTGCGGGAAAAATCACCCTTGGCACGCCTGGGTTCACATGATATCTACCATCCATGAGCAAAATCACAACCTCTCTGAGCTTGTTTCCTCATCTTTCTAATGGGACACCCCCTTCCTCAGTCTCAGAGTTGTCATAAAGAAAGACTGGGAGATGGGACTGGTTAATAACTGTGATAGTTCTGGGTTTCTGGAGGCATCACCCTTAGATGCCTGAGTTCTCTGTGGCTTTGAGATTGTGGCCAGCCTATGACCCCCCCACTTCTCGCCTTCCTGCTTGGTTTCCTCTGCCAGCAATACTTATGCAAGCTCCTGTTAGCCGGTGACAGATGGCCCCGCTGTCAGGGCTCCCACACCCTCCAAGTCAAGCCGGATTTCAGTCTTGAAAGTAGCAAGTTGTGGTGTCCCCCAGGATTCCCTGGGGCCCAGCAGAGCTGAGAGAGGGGAGGTGGGGGGAGTGGCAGGAGCTGGCTCAGCCCACATGCTCTTCTTTCTAGTACAAATAATTAGAAACCTGGACCTGATTCAAGCTTTTGGTCTCTGTAGGAAGAGAGCAAAACAGACAGAGAGGCTCAGGATTCCAGGGCCCGTCCGCAGACACGCCTGGTGTGTTGGAGCGGAAGGGCTGGCTTTGCTCTGTGTCTGTCTTGGTGCAGGCCAGCCTGGCCAACCCAGAGAGGGAACACTTCCTTCCATTGGGAGAGGGTGAGGGGAGGCTTGGACCTCTTGGTAGAAAAAGGCTCCCACTGTCAGCAACAGCTTAACCCTTTGGACCCCTGCCCCTGTCAGCTGTGCCAGCCCGTCTCTTTCTGTGGGGTCTGGCCACTCACACTTGGGAGACAGAGCAGCTCTGAGCCTGGGCAGGAAGCCCAGCTGCAACCACTGCCTCTGACAGCCATTGATTCAACTCTCAAACCCTTTGGACCCCCAAGTTCTATTCAGTTCAATAAGTGTTAATTAAATGCCTACCTACTATGTGCCAGGCACTATGCTGGGCACTGAGGGTGTAAAGACAGAAAGGAAATAGTTTCCAGCCTCCAGGAGCTTATATTCTCCCCAAGGAAAAACAACATGTACATGGATGAGTAAATATCAAAAGTAAGAAGAAAGATTTTACCTATGATTTTATTGACACAGAGAATTCCCAGAGGGAGAAACTCCTCCTACAAATGCAGAATGACACCTTCCCTGCACCATAAAGTCCTATAGTCATCCAGAACACAGAGAAGTTACATGATTTACCCAGAGAGGCAACAGTAGAATTTGAACACAGTTCTTCCTGGATATGAGGCCACCTTGCTCTCTAGTTCCCCATACTAGATCTCTTTCTACCAGATATTTACAACATAAAAACAAAGTAAATTAAAACCCATAGCAGGGCTATGATGAAAAGAATACTGATTTCAAGTTGGAAAGTCTGAGCTTCAGCCATGCCCCGAATAGTCACTTTCTGGGTTACTTTGGGCAAATCACTCTCCTTACTGATTTATAATATTAAGATGTAATTTTCATTCTTGAGAATCAGCATGCCCCTCCAAAGGTTTAGAGACTCTTGGCCACAATAGGACTAAGGAAATGGGCCCCTCTGGCCCATAGTGAAGAGAGGAAGGGATGGGGACTGGGTAGTCCAAGAGCGGTCCCTCTTTTACACACAAGCCCAAATCATCACTCACTAGGGTAAAAGACTCAAGCGTCAAAGGCCCAAGAGTTCACACCCAAAATGTCAGCTCTTTACTTATGGTACATACCATTCCCTTCCAGAAAATCCACTCCTCAACTCACTTTTTCTACCAAACCAAACCCTTCCCATCCTTAAGATAAGTCACTTCTTGTAGGAAGCTGCCTGTGACAGCGCCAGCCCAAGCTACTCTTTCTCCGCTTGAAATGTCTGGCATACTCATAGACTGTAGTGGGGTTATATGGGGTGCTTAGTATTACTAGCTGTACATGGATAGAGGGCCAGCCTTGATGTCTGGAAGACCAGAGTTCAAGTCCCATTTCAGGTGTTCAGATTAAAAATTGGGGAGAAATTGTCTATCTGTATCAATGGAGGAAGTTTCCATAAGAGTTCTTCAAACTAAAGCAATCACAAGTCCAGACCCCTCCCTCTCTCTGCAAAGAATCTGATGCCTCAAAGTTGTTGGGAGGGAAAACACTTAGCAATCTTCAGAAATGGGAGCCGCTGGTATTGTCCAAGACCTTTGCCTAGGGCCCTAGAGCATTCATTGCCATAGTTTTCCTCTTTCTTGTGGGGAAGTCAGCAGCTGCAAAGAGGTCCTGGGAGCTGAGGGCTGAACAAAGAGCCCTGGATTTGGTCATTAGCTCTCCCTACCTCAGAGAAAAGCTGACCACTTTGTGCCTTTATTCACACTGCTCCTTCTTGCTGCATTGTTCCCCAAGCATTTAGTAAGCACCTACTGAGAATTCAGCACTGAATTAGGAACTGGAGGGCTTGCAAAATGTTTTTAAGACATTGCCTTTGCCTTAACGGAGCTCACAGTCTAGTAGGGGAATAAGAAACCCACACAAGTAACTATGATATGTAATATTACATACATGAGTTTAATAAGGGCAAATTTGGGGCTGTGTATGAGATTTTCAGTTTTAAATTGTTTTATTAATAAAATTATTGATACTGTATTTATGTCACTTTTATTTCCTAATCTGTTTTCCATCCCCTTCCCAGAAAACCATCCTGTACAACAAAAAATAAAAAACGAGGGAGCAAAAAACAAGTTAGCTATACTAACCAAGACATCAACTAACTATATCCAGCATTATATTTTGCAGTATTCCATACCCATAATCCCTCACTTCTGTCAAAGAAGGGAGAGAAGTGCATCCTTATGGCTTTTCTTTGAGGCCAAACTTGGGTCATGATAATTTCATAGCTTTCAGTATGATTTTATCGTTGTTTTTCTAGTTACATTATTGCAGTCCTTTGTAAGTATTATTTTCCTGGTTCTGCTGACTTCACTTTGAATTGGTTCATATAAATCTTCCCATGATTCTATGTATTCTCTAGCTAGATGAAATTTTCATGTGAATGTGGAATGATAAATTGTCATCAGTGTTGTAGATGGGATTACTTCTCAGGTACGAGTTGGGCTAGATGCTCGTTGAGGTTCTATCCTTCACTATGATTCTATGAACTGAATTGAAGTGTTTGAGCTCCCTGTACTCCAGACCATTTATGCCTTCCTAGACCCACAGTACCTACTTGCTCCTTTCTGCCTTTGTATTCCTCTCTGGACCTGCCTTCCTCCCCTTGGCCTTTTACCATGTAAACCTTAGCCTGGTAGCTACCATTCATTCAATATTCACTGAGTTCCCATTATGTGTAAAGAAAGCCCAGAGCTTGTTACTGTACCAGATTAAAAAAACAAACAAACCTTAAGATCCTTGCCCACATGAAAAAAAGATACTGAATCTAAATAAGATAGTCTGAGTTAATGTAGAATGTAACAGTTGCCATGAGGAAAGTACTGAGCAGTTTGGGAGTAAAAGAGAAATGGAAGAGAGGGAGAAGGTATAAGGAGAGAGAGGTGGAAGAGAGAGAGAGAGAGAGAGAGAGAGAGAGAGAGAGAGAGAGAGGGAGGGAGAGAGATGGAGGGAGGGGGGGAGGGAGAGGTCTGGTATTGAAGAATAAATAGGATTTTTAAAAAACACATTGTCTTAGTATTGTTTCTATAAGAGTGACAAGGGTGAAGTGACTTTCCCAGGGTCACATAGCTAGGAAGTTTCTGAGGGCAGATTGGAACACAGGTTCTTTCAATTCTAGTCCTGGAGTGCTCTATTCATTGTGCCCCAAAATAAATAGGATTTTGATAGGCTGAGATGACTGTGGGGGCTTGGCAAACAGAGCGAACAGTATGACCAAAAGGCCAGAGGTGGACAAATAGCAGAGTGTATTTGGAGAACAGCAAATTCTCCCATTTGGCTGGACTAGACAATGAATATGAGTGCACAGGGAGATTAGATTGAAAAGGTAGATTGGAGACCATAGAATGCCAGGCTAAGGGGTTTGATCTTTATCCTCTAAGAACTGATACAGGCTTTGGAATAGGGAAATGGCATTAGAGAGAGACATTCTGAGAATTAACCAATTGGCATGTGAAAGACAGACTAGAGCAGAGAGTGGATATTTAATAAAATGCTAGTTGGCTGACCGACTGACATCTAGTGTGCTTTGCTTCTCCAGTGCCTCATGCTGCTTCTCAGAAATATACATTCACTCACAAAATACACACATACGTAGAAACACATACCTCTCTCAGCTTCCAGCCTTCCTATAGGGAAAGGATGGAATGGAAATATATTAAAGAGAAAATTGAAACCTAAGACAAATGAGGGCATGGCAAAGGAGTGCTGAGCCGCCCTCAATGATTTCAGATCAGCAGGCCCAGCAAAACTATCCTGTGGGCCTGAAATAACTTGAGAATGTGCTTGCTGGACAGCTGGTGGTCATATTTGGGGCTCGAGACTAGAGGAGTGGCTAGAATATTGGAAACAGGAAAACACTGTCCTGATTTTTAAAAACAAAAAGGTGGCCAGCAAAACCTCATATGTCCTATGGGACTTTTGATTATGTTTTCTTCCATGCCAGGGGTTATTCTTTCATTCTTTAAATGTTTGGTAGGTAATAATGCAGGCCTCAATCATTCACTCTTACTTCCCGATTCCCAGTACATGATGAAGGGATCTCCTTCTTTTCCAGTTGTGCATATCTTTTTTTTTTTAACCCTTACCTTCCATCTTAGAATTAATACTAAGTATCGGTTCTAAGGCAGAAGAGTGGTAAGAGCTAGGCAATGGGAGTTAAGGGTCATACAACTAGGGAGTGTCTGAGGTCACATTTGAGCCCAGGACCTCCCATCTCTAGACCTGGCTCTCGATCTACTGAGCCACCCAGCTGCCATTGTATATATCTTTAATGAAGTCTTTTATGCCACTTCTCTCATGCAAGTAGAGGGACTAAGTGTAAATCCTAACTCTTCCTCTCCCTATTTGACTTAGGGGAACTCCTATTACTTTTCTACTCTTCATTTTCCTTATCTGTAAAATGAGAGGGTTGGTCTCTGAGGCCCATCTTCTACTTCTACCCTTATAACCCCATGCATGATCTTGGCTATGCTCACTACATGTCTTGTCATGGTGCTTTGAGTCTGCAGCAAGAATCAAAATCAAAATGGGATCTGAGGCCATGTTAATAAAGGTGTGATATCCAGAAGGGAAAAGGGATAGTCCCGTAGTCCTCTCTCCTGGTCTCTCAGCATCTGGCTCTGTTCCTGGCACCACATTTTACGGAGGATATTGAAAACCTATAGCATATACCCTCCAGAGGAGGGGAATCAGGATGAGGAAAGAACTGGAGACCATGCCAGCATTGGAAGAGATGGGGTGTGTTTAGCTCAGAGAATAGAAGATTTAGGCAGACTTGTTTATTGACTTCATATATGTGAAGAGTGACCACATGGAAAAGGGATTAGAGTAGATTCTCCCTGGTCCTAGAAAGTGGAAGGAAGAGCAATGAGAGGAACGATGAAAAGAAGGAAGGAAGGAAGGAAGGAAGGAAGGAAGGAAGGAAGGAAGGAAGGAAGGAAGGAAGGAAGGAAGGAAGGAAGGAAGGAAGGAAGGAAGGAAGGAAGGAAAGAGGAAGGAAGGAAGGAAGGAAGGAAGGAAGGAAGGAAGGAAGGGAGGAAGGGAGGAAGGGAGGAAGGGAGGGAGGGAGGGAGGAAGGGAGGAAGGAAGGAAGGAAGGAAGGAAGGAAGGAAGGAAGGAAGGAAGGAAGGAAGGAAGGAAGGAAGGAAGGAAGGAAGGAAGGAAGGAAGGAAGGAAGGAAAGAGGAAGGAAGGAAGGAAGGGAGGGAGGAAGGAAGGAAGGAAGGAAGGAAGGAAGGAAGGAAGGAAGGAAGGAAGGAAGGAAGGAAGGAAGGAAGGAAGGAAGGGAAGGAAAAAAACCGAGCATTTATTAAGCACCAGTGCCAGGCACTATACTAATTTAGAAAGATACAGATTTAGGTTTGATGTAAGGAAAGCTTTCCTAATTAGAGCTGTGTCAAAGTGAAATAGGCTGCTTAAGGAGGTAGTGGGTTTTCACTCACTGTTGCTGTTCTAGCCTCTTTTCAAAAATGTTGGAGAGAAACTTCTTCACTAGGTCCAGGGGGGCCTAGTGCAGGGGTTCTTAGAGTAGTGGTTAGGAAATTTGTGTTTTTTAAAAATTTTCATTGTGTGTTTCAATAGTATTCATTTCCTTTGTAATTGTAAATACCTTATTTTATACATTTACAAAAATGATTCTGAGAAGTAACCTGTGGATTTTGCAAGACTATAGAAGGGGTCTATGACCCCAAAGAGGTTAAGAATCTCTGGACTAGATGGTCTCTGAGGTTCCTTTGCAAGTTTCCATTCTCTGATTCTATGAATTAAGAGAAAAGGTTTCTTCTATGCTGCACTCAAAAGAACAGGGTGGATAACCACTTGCCAAGGATGCTAGAGAAAGAATTCTTGGTCAAGTTATGGGTTTGGGCTTAGGGAAGCCAGGAGGAACAGTGCATAGAGAGCGGGGCCTGGAATCAGAAGTACCTGACTTCAAATCCAGCTTCAGACACTTACTATGTGACCCTGGGCAACTCACTTAACCTTGTTTGGCCTTAGTTTCCTCATCTGTAAAATAAACTGGAAAAGGAAATAGCATACCACTTCAGTGTCTTTGCAAAGTGAACTCCAAATGAGGTTACAAAGAGTTGGACACTGCTGGAATGACTGAACAGTAACAACACAACAACAGGAATTTGGTCTAGGTTACCACTGAGGTCCCTTCTAAGCCTGAGGTTTAGTGGGTCTGAAATCTCCTTTGCCTTCATTTCCTTATCTTTTTTTTTAAACTCTTACTTTTTGTCTTAGAATCAATATTAAGTATTGATTCCAAGGCAGAAGAGGAGTAAGTACTAGGCATTTGGGATTAAATGACTTACCCAGAGTCACACAACTAAGAAGTGTCTGAGGCCAGACTGGAACCCAAGGCTTCCCATCTCCAGATTTGGCTCTCTATCCACTGAACCACGTAACTGTCCCCATTTCCTTATCTTTAAAGAAAGACAATGCAGGCAGACCCACTTTGTGATGGGGGAATGGGAAGGAACAGACTGAACCAGTATAAAGGACCTTTAGCCTAAAGGTCAAAGTCTTATTGGGAAAGATGGCCCTAGGGAGGAGAACATGAAGTCACAAACACAGAGCCTGGCAAGTCTTGATCAGCTGGATGTGTCTGAAACCAGGACCTCTCATCTCTGGGTCTGGCTCTCAATCCACTGAGCCACCTAGCAGCCCCCCACCCTCACCCCGATACAGTATTGCTAAACTAGGCCCTGGAGATTAGACATAAAAATGAAAAAAACCTCTGCCCTCAAGCTTCCATTTTGCTGGTGGGGTGGGGGTGGATATAAATGAGGAGGGAGGTTCAATTGAATCAGCTCTTAACAGAGCCCAAACTCAGTCCCAGGAGGAAGAGTCTACACCTAGGGTTTCGTGATTTTCTCTCTCAAGATGGTTCTTGATGTCTCATCGCCTACCCTGTGCTTTAACCCACTCACAGATTGACAACATCTCTCCCTTCCTCCTCAACCCCTGATCCACAAACCAGATGTCGATTCAATCTAACCAACATTAATTACACACTTACAATATGCAAGGGGTCGTGTGGCTACAGGCTAACCTTGAAGTCAGGAAGACCACTTGGCTCAAGCCTCTGACACATACTGACTGTGGACCATGCACACATCTCATCACCCAGGGCCCCACAGGCAAATCTCCAAGCCAAGGAGCTGCAGACAGTGGTCAGTTTGCTTTGGGAAAGGGAGTTTCTACAGTGGGTGATCCCATTGCACATGAAGGCACTAGTCTGGACACAACCCTGCCCATTTCAAGTGTGCAGAGCATATTCTATGCTAGCCAAATTCTTGAATGATGTTCACACCATCCTTCACTGGGTCCATACTTGAAGTCTTGGCTCTAGAAGCCCCTTAGAATGTCTTCTCTACCAGCATCGCCTCTGCGTACCTGAGGTCATCTCTGAACCACAACAAGGTCTCCAAGGACTTTAAAAGTATAGATCGATGGTATTAATAACAACAACTCAAGTCTCCATGGATTTTAAGTTCACAGAACACCGTACGCTCTCCCACACAAACCCTGTAGGGTAAAGGCATCTATTTTTATTCCTGTGGACAAATAAAGAAACTGAGGCAGTGTAGTCATTTGTCTTGACTGGGCTTGAGCATTTTCCCCATCATCCCAGAGGTGCAGACCCCAGAGATCCCATTTGTCCACTTCCTCCAAGGCACACAGCTCATTAGCATCAGAACCAACCTAGTCAGGTGACTCTGAGATCCTGCACTGGCTGAGGGATTTGCCATGGAGATGCCTGGGCAAAGAATGGTTCATGCTTCCTGGATGCAGTGTGGGGCCTCGACCACTAGAGGTCAATAGTTTTCCGCATGGTTAGCTCCTTTGGCTGTGGGAGCTGTGGTTGGAAAGCCTAGGTTGGAGGAAGACGCTTTCCTTGCTTGGCTGTTTACAGATTTGTTTGTTAAGCCCAGGCCATTCCAAGCATTAGAGCCATCTGCCTTGGACCCGGGACTAACCAGTGAGGAGACAGAGACAAACAAGCAAGGACTCCTGCCCTCCTGGAGCTTACAGTCTACCAGAAGGGAGGCTGTGTTGGTATCTCCCCCACCTGTTGAGGCTCCTTGGGATCTGTCCATAGAGGTGGTGCTGACCTGTGCTGATGGGCCAGATATCTTTTCATCTTTTCATTGTCTCCCAGGGAGGACATCCATTGTATGCGGGAAAGGCGGTGGCCAGGTGTTCAAATTTGATCAGTTTTATTAATTAATTTATATGTTATTTATATGTTATAATATATTAATGAGCAATTAATTTTTATGTTTATTTTATTTTATTACATTAATTGTTAATAATATTTTAATTAATTAAAAAACCCTTTATTAAAACTTTTTTTTTAACCCTTACCTTCAATCTTCACATCATTACTGTGTATTGGTTCACAGGCAGAAGAGTGGAAAGGGCAAGGCAATGGGGGTTAAATGACTTGTTCAGGGTCACACAGCTAGGAAGTGTCTGAGGCCACATTTGAACCCAGGACCTCTCATCTTTAGGCCTGGCTTTTTTTTTTTTTAAGCTGCATCTTCTATCTTAGAATCAATAATGTGTATTGGTTCCAAGGCAGAAGAGTGGTAGGGGCTAGGCAATGGGGGTTAAGTGACTTGCCCAGGGTCACCCAGCTAGGAAGTGTCTGGGGTCAAATTTGAACCTAGGACCTCCCATCTCTAGGCCTGGTTCTCCATCCACTGAGCTACCCAGCTGCCCCCAAGAGAGTCCCTTTACAACCCGTCCATTTCTTTCCAAGGTAAACTTGGCTGAGGGGTTGGGGAAATGGCAGGTAGAATGTGAGTTCAGTTCTCTTGCCTGGGCTCCATTATTTTCCACATCATCCCAGAAAATTAGCCTCATAACCAGGCTAATCTAGCGAATTAGAATCCATTACAGAATTAGAATCCTCAATTCTGGAGAGCCGTTAGGCTCTCCATTAGGCACTCAGTGAACACTTGGCTCCAGTATGGGCTGCTGGTAGAATGATGTCCTTGGAGAAGGGGAGGATTGGACTGAGATGAGTAAGAGGGAGTTCAAACCCAAGAACAGTGAGGAGGTGGTAAAAGAACACACAGCTGCCCTGTCAGTCTCGATAGCCATGGTCAGATGAATTAGATCCATGGCTATCAAAACTTTGAGAAGAAAGGAGGGGGCTACAGATATGGAATGTTGCATGCATTATCAAAATCATCATATATTGAAAGGCTCATGAAGTTAGAGCTGGAAGGAACCTGGGAGGTCATCTAATCCAACCCTGTCATTTTATAGATGAGGAAACTGAGTCTCCAGAGAGGTTTAATAAGGGATTTTCTTTATTTTCTTCTTCCTTCCTTCCTTTCTTCCTTCCTTCCTTCCTTCCTTCCTTCCTTCCTTCCTTCCTTCCTTCCTTCCTTCCTTCCTTCCTTCCTTCCTTCCTTCCTTCCTTCCTTCCTTCCTTCCTTCCTTCCTTCCTTCCTTCCTTCCTTCCTTCCTTCCTTCCTTCCTTCCCTCCCTCCCTCCCTCCCTCCCTCCCTCCCTCCCTCCCTCCCTCCCTCCCTCCTTTCTTTCTTTCTTTCTTTCTTTCTTTCTTTCTTTCTTTCTTTCTTTCTTTCTTTCTTTCTTTCTTTCTTTCTTTCTTCTTTCTTTCTTTCTTTCTTTCTTTCTTTCTTTCTTTCTTTCTTTCTTTCTTTCTTCCTTCCTTCCTTCCTTCCTTCCTTCCTTCCTTTCTTTCTTCATTCATTTATTAATTAAGTAATTTATTTGTTTATTTATTTATTTTGCCTTCACTCAGGCAGCCAAGAAGGGTCAGGGTTAGGATTAGAACCCAGGTCTCGCTGGCTACATGTCCGGCATTCATTCCTACAACATTCATCAGCCTCTTGAAAGAAACTGGCAGGGGGTGATTTCTGAGCCTGCTCGGGTATTCTCTGATCTAAGCCTCTCTGCTCAGTCTTAGCTTCATGGCAGCTGCCTATTCAGAGCACCCCGTACTTCTTGCTGATTCAGGTCCCCATCATCCATCAAAAGAGCTGTTCTGAATGTTGGGAGATTCTTGCCATATTTCTGTGAATAAAAGGATGGGCTGGCCCGCCCGGCAATGATCCCCTTTTAATGACAATGCCCGGCATTCATGGGAGGCCCGCTGACATTTCCCAGGGCCTTTGGATAGCTATTCTCTCATGTGGATCCTGGTGACATCCCCGGGAAGCCGGACTTGGCAGCATTTGCTGTGTTCACTCAGCCATCAGACAAATGCTTCTGGAGGGTCTGTTGTATACCCGGTGCTGGAGCAGCTGCTCCGTTGGGGGGAATCACTTGACCCTGGACAAGTCACTTAACCTCTCTTTGCCTCAGTTTCTTCAACTGTAAAAGAGGGACAATAACAGCACCTGCCCCTCAAGGTTGTTATGAAGAATTTTTTTTAAGTTTTGAATTTTATTATATTTCAGACTTTATCCACTTTTAATTCCATTGAACAATTCTGGTACATTTTTGTGAATTTGCACATCGAAACATGTTATAATAACATCACAAAACTTCATATTATATAGTCCTAAATAAAAAAAAACTAAGCTTTATTATAAAATTCAAAAAAATATTAACTAAATTTAACTATAGTTAAAGACATAGTTAACACAAACATTTTTGGGGGGATAAAAAATAGGGTGGAAACATTGGAATGAAACAAGAAGGAAGGAAAAGGTTTCCAAAAGCTTCTTTGTCTTTATTCCCAATTTCTGTGTACAGAAAGCATAGGTGACATGGACCCGCTCCAGGGGGAATATGGTAGGGGGGTGAAGGGGTAGGGAGGGGTGGACTTGGAATTAGGTAGACCTGGGTTCTAATGATACTTCTGATCATTCCCAACTGTGTGAGAGCAGGTCTCCCTCAACTTCATCTAAAAATGGGAATAACATATTTTAATATTCATAATAAAAATATTTTTTAAAAAAACTAAAGCAGGGGCAACTAAGTGGCTCTGAGGATAGAGCATCAGGCCTTGGGGATAGGAGGTCCTCGGTTCAAATGTGGCTTCAGATAGTTCCTAGCTGTATGACCCTGGACAAGTCACTTAACCCCAGTTGCCTAGCCCTTGCCACTCTTCTGCCTTGAAATTAATAGTTCGTATGATTCTATAATTATTTAGAATAAAATAGTAGCCATTATATTATTGTTGTTGAGTCATTTCAGTTGTGTCCAACTCTTCATGACCTTATTTGAGGTTTTCTTGGTAAAGATCCTGGAATGGTTGACCATTTCCTTCTCCAGCTCATTTGACAGATGAGGAAACTGAGGCATACCTCCAAGAATAGCCAGCCCCATAATGGAAATTCCCAACTAGGAGCAGTCATGCAGGCTGAGAAGGGTCACTAGAAGTTCACACCAGAATATGGCACAGTAGCAATGCTTCCCATTTGTTCAGCACCTTCACATTTACAAAGTATTTTCTTCTTGTGAAAGAAAGTATCCCCATTTCACTGAGAAGCAAACTGAGGGTTCCAGCATTTAAGAGCTTATCTGAGGATAAGCACATGGCCTGGGTTAGGGCTGGCATAGCAAATGGTGTGCTAGGCTGGGGCTCAGGAGACCTAGGCTGTTATTTATTTTATTTTTTAATGTCACAGTTACTGCAGGATGTTGGGTAGATCCCCTTTTCCTTGCTGAGACCCCGGACAATGAAGGGGACAGACTGGATGACCTGATGGTCTGTGTGGGCTGGACTGCTGAACACTAGAGGACCCCCTCCACCCCCAGTCCCCTGTCCCTGCCAGCTGAGCCCAGATGGTTCCAATCAGCAAAAGGCCCAGCAGACGTTCACCACCTGTCCCAGTTCCATCTTTTGTCTGAGTCCGGTGTCTTCCTTGGCAATGTGAAATGGCCTGGGAATTCGAAGAGAGACCTAGGAAGGAATCCTCCCTTTGATGATACTTTCCAGGTCTGTGCCCACGGGCAAATAATTCAATGTCCAACCCTCAGTTTCTCCATTTCTAAAATGGAGATAACCATAGTGCTAGTGCCTGCCTCACGGAGCTTTCATGAGTCTCCAGAGAGACTTGAAACATCCTGTGATCATCAGCTATTTTGCGTCGGGCCACAGAAGGCTTGGAAACGTGCCGGCATCAGGGCAGCACCTTCCCCTGAGTTATACTCCAATATTTTAGGTTCCCTTCAAAAATTACTTTGTACAGAGACACATCCTGGTTAGAGGGCGAGTTCAGAGTTAGGCTTCTCAAAATACCCACATGGCAGTGCTAAGTGCCTGGATTTCCAGGCACCAACCGCTGGTTAATGGGCTCTGATGATTACAGGTCCAAAAATCTCCCTTAGAACCCAGGTGAAATCTACATTCTAGATCCTGGCTGCAGGTTGTCAGTGTTCCCAAAGGGAGCAAATGCCCTTCCCAGGTACCAGAACCTCCAGTCCGGGAGGAAAGGAGACGCAACCAGGGTGGGAAGAGCAGAGTTTTGTCCCAGAAAGCCAAGTTTAAATGGCACTCATAGTGCTGCTTTAAGCACAGAAATATCAGAGTTTAGCATCTAGTAAGAATAGTTCATTAAAGGGGGCAGCTGGGTATCTCAGTGGATTGAGAACCAGGCCCAGAGATGAGAGGTCTTGGCTTCAAATCTAACCTCAGACACTTCCCAGTTGTGGGACCCTGGGTAAGTCACTTGACCCTCATTGCCTAGCCCTTACCACTCTTCTGCCTTGGAGCCAATACACAGTACTGACTCCAAGATGGAAGGTAAGGGTTTAAAAAAAAAAAGAATACTTCATTAAGCTAAAAAATTAAGGGGGCAGATGAATGGTTCAAGAGACTGAGAGCCAGGCTTAGAGACAGGAGGTCCTGGGTTCAAATGTGACCTAAGACACTTTCTAAATATTTGAGCCTGGGCAAGTCACTTGACCCCCATTGCCTAGCTCTTACCACTCTTCTACCTTGGAACCAATACACAGTATTGAGTCTAAGATGGAAGGTAGGGATTAAAAAAACTAATAATGGTTAGTTAAAATATTAGTTATGCTAATAGTGGAAATGGAACCTATTGGCAAAGGAGTTTCTGTGAATTCCTTCCCTTCCCCTCTCTGTTCCTTAGCTCCTATCCCCAGCTCTTCCTTTTTCCCACCCTCCTGAGGCCCCACTTTGTCCTGCTAGTCATGGTTGGGCTTCTGAGGTGCCTCCCCTAGGGGAAAAATTTCCAGTTCTGCCTCTATTGGAGATTCTCTTCCTACCCTCTCTAGTCCTATGACCAGTTCCCACAAGACCTTGCTCTAAGTTTCCTTTGTGGTAATCCTGTCTAAGGTGTTAATGATTCATGGTGATTTCTTCTATCCCATCTGCTCTGAGAGACACTTGCATTTAAAGGAGATTTTGAAGACCCAAAAGGACAGGACTCTACTAGGAATAGACATTGATTTATTTGTTTTTTGTTTGTTTGTTTATTCAGTAGTAATAGATTAGAAACAAAACAAAACCTTACTTTCTGTCTAGTAACAGAAGACAAAAGGGCAAGGGCTAGGCAAACAGGGTTAAGTGACTAGACTAAGGTCACACAGCCAGGAAATGTCTGAGATTACATTTGAACCCAGGGCCTCCTGTCCCTAGACCTGGCTCTCAATCCACTGAGCCACCTAGCTGCCCCTTTTGCCAAGCACTTTACATACACTCATTTGAACCTCATATCAACCCTTTGAAGTAAAGTACTATAAATCATATCATCCCCATTTTACAGATGAGGACACTGAGGGTCAGAGAAGGGAAATAACTAGAGAGACTGGTTCAGTAGAAAAGGCACAGGATTGGGTTTGGGGATTTTTTTTTTAATTCCATTTTATTTTTCTTTTGAGTTCCAAATTTTCTCTCTTCCTCTATCCCCTCCTCCATCCATTGAGAAGGCAAGAAATACAATACCCATTATATATGAAGTCATACAAAGCATATTCTGCACTGGCCATGTTCCAAAAAAGAAAAACAGAAGGAAAAAAAAAGCTTCGGTGTGCACTCTGAGTCCATCAGCTCTCTCTCTGGGGCTGAATAGCATTTTTCATCCCGAGTCCTTTGGAACTGTGGTACCGTCCAGTCAATCATTGTATTGATCAGTTACTAAGTATTTCAAATTGGTTCTCTTGGGGCATTGAGGTAGCCTAATGCATAGAGAGCCAGGCCTGGAGTCAGGAGAATTTGGGCTCTAATCCCAGAAGTGCCACTCTTTACCTATATTTCCTTGGGCAAGATACTTCATCTCAATTAGCCTCAGTTTCCCCATTTGAAAAAGATGAGGTTGCACTCAATATCCTCTGTCTAATGTCTCTTCCAGATTAAAATCTATGAGCCTAGGTCCCCTGATTCTAAAGTCAGGCCTCTTTTCTCTGGACCATGACTTATCAAGGCCCTTCCTAAGATGATAAAATAATGATTATCTATTAAAAGATGGTTGGCTTGGGGCAGCTGGGTGACTCAGTGGATAGAGAGCCAGGCCTAGATAGGGAAGATCCTGGGTTCAAATTTGGCCTCAGAAACTTCCTAGCTGGGTGACCCTGAGCAAATCACTTAAACACCATTGCCTAGCTCTTACCCCTCTTCTGCCCTGGAACCAATACTTGGCATCAATTCTAAGATAGTAAGAGTAAAAAAAAGATGGCGGACTCAAAGAAGTCAAGAAACTGAAGGTCAAGTAGAAAAACCCAGCATTCAATTCAATAACCATTTATTAAGTACCTACATCCTAGGCACTGGTGAGATGGAAATGGAAAAGGATTCGGTTCTTGCCCTCGAGGAGCTTACCATTGAACTGGTAGATATATATTACATACACACGTGAGTGAACTACACAGCAGGATATGATGGGGCCAGTCAGGTATCCAGCCAGAGTGCTCTAGAAAGAAAGACTGAAGGAAGGCGAGGGGTCTTCTTTGAACCAGGAAGATCCGGAAGAGTTCATGGTTCACTTGAACAAGGAAAGACTTGTTTGCTGCATCCCCAGAAGGGAAAATGATTTGGATCAGGACAAGAATGGCCAATTTCAAACAAAGAAAATATGTACAACCTTTGGCAGGGGCATGTAATGGGTTGTGGAATTCCTCTGCACAAGAAAAAGCATCTTAGGTTTGAAAGGCACAATTTCCTGCCAAATGCAGGAATCTTTTTTGTAGCTTCCATTTAACTATCTCTAGAAACAGAAGCATTCAGAACCTTCCAGAGACAGCCCATTTGAATGCTGGATAACGTGCTGGTTTACAGAGTCCTGGAGCAGGATGCCAGAGGCCTGCCCATACCAGAATGAGAATCCTCTCTAAATCCTTAGACAAGCTATATGGTGTGCTTCTTGGAAAAAGTACCCAGCCTGAAATCAGGAAGACCTGGGTTCAGATTTGACCTCAGACACTTCCTAGCTGTGTGACCCTGGGCAAGTCACTTAATGCTGTTTATCTCAGTTTTCTCATTTATAAAATGAGCTGGGAAGGAAATGGCAAACCACTTCGGTATCTTTGCCAAGAAAACCCCCAAAAGGGGTTGCAAAGAATTGGACATGACTGAAATGACTCAGCAACTAAAGAATAATCATAACATTTTAAGTTAACGCATTTAAGGGCATTCCAAGTTTTCCAAAGTGATTTATATGTCTTTTCTCACTTGATTCTCAGAACAACCTTGTGAAGTCAGTATTCTTATTATCCCCATTTTACAGATGAACAAACTGAGGGTCAGAGAGTTAAATAATTCTCCCAAGATCACTCAGCTAGTAAATGTTCATGGCCATATTTGAAAACTCAGGTTTTTCTGATTCCCAAATCAAGTACTTTACTATCTTGTTCTTAATAAATGGACATCTAGCCTTCACTTGAAAACCTTCAGTCACTACTTCCCAAGACATTCATTCCATTTTGGGACAGCACTGATGGTTGGGAAGTTTTTTTCCTTAAACTTGGCTATAGTCTACTCTGTATCCTGGGCAGCTAGATAGCACAGTGGCTAGAGAATCAGGTCTGGAGTCAAGAAGGGCTGAGTTCAAATTCAACTTCAGACAATTCCTACCTTTGTGACTCTGGGGAAATCACTTAACCTCTCAGCTCTGTTTTCTCATCTGTAAAATGGGGATAATAATAGCATCTCCCTTATAGGGTTGTTGTGAGGAACCAATGAGATAACAGTTGCAAAGTGCTTAGCACAGTGCCTGGCACTACATTAACTATTATTATTATTATTGCTATTATTATTATTAGCTATTAGTATTTATGAGTTATTGGGGGATATTTATCCCAAGCATGTGAAGACTTCCCCCAGCAGAAGGGGCAGATGAGAACAATTTGTTCTGTCAATCACTAAGGGGGGCAAAGCAGATATTGTGGAGCACTTAGAGCTTGGTCAGACATGGAAGATGTCATCTGCTGCATCCTGGGCCATTTCCAGTCATCTGAACTTTTTTCTTGTCACTGGATTTCAATGACTTTCTGGAAGATGGCTTTCTGCAACTCTACCTCACTTAAATCTAATTCATGCATAAGTCAAGATATCACCCCAGGATGTCATTGGTCCTCTTTGAAAACGAAGGACAAACAACAATTTTCTTTTCTGTTGCTGTGTCCATTGCTAGCTGAAGAATGACCTGAGCTGAAAGTTCGTAGTGTTGGGAAAGCATCAGCAGAACCAAAGATAGAACTTGGGGGGAGGGGGGAGATAAAAGCAATGACAACTAGCCATACAACTGTGTGACTTCAAGGAAGCCACTTACCCTCTGTAGGCCCAAGTTTCTACTGTTATGATGTTAAAATTCTCTGGAGACTGTATATTAATTTATAATTATTTATTAGTAAAAGTTAGAGAAAGAATCGAATGATAACCTGACTGCTTAATTAATCTCGGTTTGCTAAAAAGTCACTCCTTTTGCAAGTCTCCAGCCCCCAAAAAGAGTAAGTGCCTCCTCCATCCCCTTTCTAACAGATCAATGATGTTACTATTGCGTCTCTCTGGTTGGACAGACTTGACCACAGTCTGGGTCAGATCCCAGGCTTCTGGATGCCAGGAGTCCCATGAGACTTGGGGCCAGCCTCTTCCAGGAGCCGGGAGCCTGGAGACTTCTGGTGACCTCCCATAGCACCCAGTCAAAGGGACTGATACTGATCAAAATGGGTTTTCAAATGGCATAAGGGGTACAATTTGTATGAAATCCATATACTTCATCTGTGAAATAAAGGGTTTAAATTATATGGCCTCTAAAATCCTTATGACTCCAAATCTAAGAACCTATGAATATTGATTGAACATCTCTGATATATGTATAGAAAATGAATGGTCTCTGTATGACTCTGGGCAAGTCACTTAACCCCCATTGCTTAGCCCTTACCACTCTTCTGCCTTGGAATTAATACACAGTATTTATTCTAAGATGGAAAGTAAGGGAAAAGAAAGGAAGAAAGGAAAGAAAGAAAGAGAGAAAGTGAGAGAGGGAGGGAGGGAGAAAGAAAGGAAGGAAGGAAGGAAAGAAGGAAGGAAGAAAGAAAGAAAGACAGAGAGAAAGAGAGAGAGAGGAAGAGAGGGGGGGGAAGGGGGAGGGAGGAAGGGAGGGAGGAAGAAAATGAATGGTTTTTGTTCTAAGACTATCATTAGTAAAAATGATGTGTGAGAGGAGAAAGAACTTTAGGTTGGAAATCAGGGGACTTAGGTACTGCTTTTTATTATTATGATTATTTTTAAAATCCTTATGTTCTGTCTTAGTATCAATGCTAAATCAGAAGAGCAGTAAAGGCTAGGCAGTGGGGGTTAAGAGACTTGTCCAGGGTCATACAACTCAGAAGTGTCTGAGGCTGAATTTGAATGTAAGTCCTCCAGACTCCAGACTAGCACTCTATCCACTGTGCCATCTAGCTGCCCCAAATTAAAACTTTTAAAACAATTATTTCCACTTTCAGCCCACACTACCTCTTAGGGTAGTTTATGAGCCCCCCAAGTTCATTATATGCTATTTGTTTTTTATTGTTCAATAATTTCAGTCATGTCTGACTCTTTGTGACCCCATTTGGGATTTTCTTGGCAGATACTAGAGTAGTTTTCCATTTCCTTCTCCAGCTCATCTTACAGATGCAGAAACTGAGGTAATGGGGTTAGATGACTTGCCAAGGGTCACACAGCTAATAAGTGTCAAAGGTCAGATTTGAACTCACAAAGATGAGTCTTCCTGACTCTAGACCCAGTGCTTTATCCACTGCATCACCTAGCTGCCTTTATATGATGCCATATGCAAAAATACCTTTTCCTTGGTTTATCCTAAATTTGCTTCTTTTAAGTTCCAGAACTATGCATGAGTAGATAGAGAGGATCCTTGATAAGAAGCAGTTTGGAGTTGGACGAAATGATTACTGAGACTCAGAGGTTTGGAAACCAGCTCATTATGGTATACCTATTTCTTTCATGAATTTACATACATGAATTATAGCCTCTCTCTCTCTCAGTCTTCATGATACTAAATTCTAATTGACCTTTAAAATTTACTTGAACATGGAAGCCCCTCCTTGCATTCTAGTTGGAGATGCAAAAGCAGGCATGTAAATGAGGAGAGAATGGCCTGTAATAATAACCAGAGCTATAACCAGGGTGGAGCAACCAGGAGTTTGCCACAGGGCACTAAAATTTAAAATACATTTTAGATGGATATTTAAACATTCTAAAAACAATTCTTTTTAAAGACTGCATAAATTTTTAAAAATTGTCACATTCATATGTGATATGTACTCCTTTAGCATTATAGAAATGCCTGAGCTTAGCACCTCGTTAACAAGAATAATTAGTTAAAATAGGAAGCTACCAGATGGTATACATTGTTAATAGCACTCATCTATGAGTCATTAGAGTAATTCCTGCATTGCCTTAACTGAATTCCTCTTTATTACTTATGATATTATTTTCACATCCTGAATTTCAAAGTTGACTTGAGGAAGTATTTTAATTCCTTGCCCTGATTGCCAAAATGGATAGTTACAGTTCTGATGAGAATAGACCCCACATTTATAGGACCTTAAGGTTTTTGAAGCTCCTCTCCTGTTCACTGAGATCAGAAGTATTGATATCCCCATTTTCTAGATGAGGAAACTGAGGCTCAGAGAGACATGCCTGA
The DNA here is from genome assembly GCF_027887165.1 of Monodelphis domestica. Lineage (NCBI taxonomy): Eukaryota > Metazoa > Chordata > Mammalia > Didelphimorphia > Didelphidae > Monodelphis > Monodelphis domestica. Next base: position 371,069,272 of record NC_077230.1, on the reverse strand, counting down.
GGTAGCATCAATAATAAGTGTCAAACCTGGAATTTAACCCCAAGTCTCCTAATCCCAAATCCAGTGCTTGCTTCTCTTATGTTGCACCTACCTCCATTCTGAAACTGGGCAATGGGTCAGATAGTTGGGAGAGATACTGAGGACCCAATGGAGGGAGAAATTACCTAAAATGGAAGAAGCCTGAAAAGGCTTCAGAAAGTGGTAGGACTGATAGGTCATTTTGTGGTTGGAGTCCAGTACCTCAAATTTTGGAAGCAAAGAATCCTCAGATGATAGAATCATTAACTATCAGTTTCATGGTGTCCTGTCCCACGCAGACCATCTCTGGAATTCCCTGTGTAATATTCATAACAACGGGTCATCCAGGGGCAGCTAGATGGCTCAGTGTGGAATCAGAAGGTCCTGGGTTCAAATCTAGCCTCAGACACTTCCCAGCTCTGTGACCTTGGGCAAGTCACTTAACCCTCACTGCTTAGCCCTTACCCTCTTCTGCCTTGGAACCAGTACTCAGTATGGATTCCAAGATGGAAGGTAAAGGGGTTTTGTGTGTGTGAGCCTATGTGTGTTTTAAAACCTCTTCTTAAAGACCTCCAGTGCCTGGGAGCTCACTACATCCAGAGACAATCCTCTATACTCTTGCACTGGAGTCCTTACATTTCATTGAAATCTGCCTCTTGGCAACTTCTTTCTTTCTTTTTTGAAAATTTTATTTAATGAGTTAATTTAGAACATTATTCTTTGGTTACAAGAATCATGTTCTTTCCCTTCCCTCCCTCCACCCCCTTCCTGTAGTTGATGCGCAATTCCACTGGGTTTTCCTTTTGTCATTGATAAAGACCCATTTCCCATATTATTGATATGTACATTAGAGTGATCCTTTACAGTCTACATCTCCAATCATATCCCCATCAACCCATGTGATCAAGCAGTTGTTTTTCTTCTGTGTTTCTACTCCCACAGTTCTTTCTCTGGATGTGGATAGTGTTCTTTCTCCTAGGTCCCTCGGAATTGTCCTAGACCATTGCATTGCTATTAGTAGAGAAGTCCATTACGTTTGATTGTGCACAGTGTATTAGTCTCTGTGTACAATGTTTTCCTGGTTCTGCTTCTCTCGCTCTGCATCACTTCCTGGAGGTTGTTCCAGTCTCCATGGAATTCCTCCACTTTATTATTCCTTTTAGCACAATAGTATTCCATCACCAACATATACCACAATTTGTTCAGCCATTCCCCAATTGAAGGGCATCCCCTCATTTTCCAATTTTTGGCCACCACAAAGAGCGCAGCTATGAATATTCTTGTACAAGTCTTTTTCCTTATTATCTCTTTGGGGTATAAGCCCAGCAGTGCTATGGCTGGATCAAAGGGCAGACAGTCTTTTAGCGCCCTTTGGATCTTGGCAATTTCTACATATTGACTTTAGTTCTGCCTTTGGGGCCAAAGCTAAGGAACATAATCCCTCTTCCTTCTTCATGGCTGCCCTTTAAGAACTTAAGGACTTCTGTACTGGCTTCCTGAAGGCTTCTATTCTACTGGCTAAGCATCCCCAGATCCTTCATGGCACCGTCACCATCCTCTAGACAAGTTCCACCTTGTCAATGTCTCTCTCAGCTTGTGGGGTCCCAGATATGCTCTGAGAAGGGCTGCAGATGGCACAATTATTATACCTTCCTTCTGTCCTCTGTGCCTTCCTCAACATGTCCCAAGTTTGTTTAGCTTCATCATGTTATTGATTCAAGTGGAGGCTTAGATCTTTTTCACCAAAATTTCTGTCTAACCCCCTTCTTCCCAAATTGTACTAAGACAATTCCTAGCAGCTAAGTGACACGATAGATAGCCTGCTGGGCCTGGAGACAAGAAGACTTGAGTTCAAATCCAGTCTCAGACACTTACTAACTGTGTGGTTCAGGGCAAGTCATAACCTCTCTCAGCCTCATTTCTTTTATCTGTAAAATGGGCATAGTAATAGCACCTACTTCCCAGAATTATTGTCAGGATCAAATGTAATCCTATTTAGAAAGTGCTTTTTAAATATTAAAGTATAGGTATTCCTTCCACATCATTTCCCATGGCAGGTTAGATATATTGTGACTTGGCATAAGAAATTAAATGGGAATTGGGGGAAGTTTTGGGGAAGCTATAGATGACACATGAGGGCCAGCAGATGATACAGAAAAAGTTTAGAAACTCAGAAATGCATAAAATATATGGATAATATTATATAATATTAACACATTTTATCTTTTAATACCAGAAATAGGCATCATTTCTTTTTTAAAGTTAAAATAAGTAAAAAGTTAAAGTTTACCCCCCAAAATGCAAAAACTAGCAGATGTCACCCAAGGCTAAAAATATAGAGGTATCTTACAAGTTTAGTAATAGGGGCAGCTGGGTAGCTCTGTGGATTGAGAACCAGACTTAAAGACAGGAGGTCCCAGGTTCAAATCTGGCCTCAGACACTTCCCAGCTGTGTGACCCTGGGCAAGTCACTTAACCCCCATTGCCTAACCCTTACTGCTCTTCTTCCTTGGAACCAATACATAGTATTGATTGGTGGAAGGTATGGGTTTAAAAATTAAATTAAATTTAAAAAATTAAAGTGTAGAAACTCATAAATGCATGCAAGAGTCTGTAAATACCCCATAAAAGAAAAAGAAAAGATTCCAACTGGTATATTTGGGGGAGGAAAAATTTTATAGGAATTTTCCAGACTGTGGAAGCACTATACCTCTGAACCCTACCATGTGAAAGGGATACTTGTAGTGTATAAATTGTTTCAGTTCTTTTTCAGTCATGTCTGACTCTTCATGACCCCATTTAGTATTTTCTTAGTTGAGAAAATGGCGTAGTTTGCCATTTCCTTCTCTAGCTCATTTTACGGATGAGATAACCAACAGGGTTAAAGTGACTTGCCCAAGGTCTCAAAGATAATAAGTGTATATGGTCAGATTTGAACTCAAGAAAATGAATCTTCCTGACTCAAGCCTGGCAGGCTATTCATTGCACCACCTATAATTGGTAGCTCTACTCAATAATCCAAATCTTTTTAGATTGGGCTCATTCAAAAATCTAGCCTGACATCACCAGTAAGTTAGACATTTCTTCTATCAGATGGTTATATCTTCCTCCTAGTCATTGGGAGAAAAAAAAGTGTTAGTTGGCACAAAATGGTGGACGTATTCCTGGGGCATTTCCCTGGAGACTTTGCTCTAGGCTGACAAAGATTCACTTTGGAGTCCACCATTCAACTAGTTTCAAATATGCTTAACTCTACTCACCTAGCCATCCCACATCTTTCCATTGTGCCTAAGGTTTGTCTGGTTTACTCCCTCAAGGAACAAATGTCTGTCCTTTTTCCAGAGACATGATTGGTAAGTTGGGCTAGAGGTTTTGGAGTTCGCAGGACCAAGATTCAAATTCTGCCTCTACCACTAACTACCTGTTTGATGCCAGGCAAATCACTTAATCTCTGTGGGCCTTAGTCTTCACCATCACAAAATGGGACGATTGGCCTAGATGGCCCTTGAGGCTTTCAATCTCTGATCCTATGTGTATGGCTTCCAATCATTCCTTTCTCTTTAGGATCCAAAAAAAGAATGCCATTAAGACAACCCCCAACCTCAGCTGGTAACTACACTAGAAATAAATTAGACACTCGAGCTCAAAGAACTCTATCTGAGCCCAGAGAGTTGTTAACAGGCCTAGACTAGACTCATCAGCTGTTGTCTGCCTCAAAATATACTCTGGCAATTGCCCTTCCCAGGTCTTTGCTCCTAGGAAAGGGTCTTGGAGTTCAGAAAAATGGATTTGAATCTCAGCCGGGTTCTTGATAGACATGGTGGATTGAGAGCCTGGAAGCCAGGAAGTCCTGAGTTCTGGTCCCAGCTCTCACACATCTCAGTGCCCCAGACAACTCTTTAAGGCAAAGTTGCTGAAAAGGGGCAACCTCCAATGGGAAGAACTCCCTCCCTGTGGACTTGCGTGTGACTGAAATCATGTTCTAGTCTCTCTGCTACTTACTGGCTATGAGATCCTAGAAAGAGCAAGGCTTTGTGGTGTTGTGAAGAGAACACAAGACAAGGAGTCAGGAAATTGGGCTTCTCATCCCTCCTTGAGCACTTAATTAGCTGTGTGATCTCTCACTTTCCTCATCTGTAAATGGGAATAATTATGCTGGTGCTACCACCAGCTAGGTGGTGCAGTGGATAGAACACTGGGACTGGAGTTAAGAAGATTCCTCTTCCTGAGTTCAAATCCAGCCTCAGACACTTACTCCCTGTATGACCCTAGACAAGTCACTTTGCCATGTTTTGTATCAATTTCTACATCTATAAGATGAGCTGAAGAAGGAAATGGCAAATCAGTTCAGTTAGTGCCAAGAAAATCCAAAATGGTGTCATGAAGAGTCAGACACAACTGAAATGACTGAACAACCACCCACTTCATAGGTAGGAACCCTTATAGATTTCTCTACATTTCAGAACTGTTTAGTAAGTATGATATGTGTGTGTGTGGTCATTATTGTCCCTAGATGAGGTCTGGGGGCATCAGGGAGAGCAGCCCAGCTAAGAAGCCTTTTACGGTTGGTATATAGCAGTTCCTAGGCAGTTAACTATCCAGCCACAATGTCTGAAGCCAGGATCTGAGTGGAATTCTGTGTTTGTATTGCTCTGACTAACACCACTGGTCAGCTGTGGTGGCAGATGGCCATCCCTGCCTGCCTCCATGGTTAACAGCTACACCGACTGGCACACAGAGGACCAGTGTGGGCAGATACTGGAGATGGTGTTGTGCAAAGTTAAATGCATTGAACATAGAACCAAAAGACTTGGGTTTGGGTCTTGGCTCTGATATTGACCAGTTGTGTGACCCTGGACAAGTCAATTCTACTTTCTGGGTCTTCATTTCTTTTTCTATAAAATGGACAGAAAAAATAATACTTGCACAATTGACCTCAGGGCTACTGGGTTTATGACATTCAATGATGACATCCTCATAGACAATGTTTATACCCCTTTGTTTTGCAATTCTCACCTATCACTGTAATGTTATATGTTAAGAGTTCTCTGCATCTTATCTGCCTGCTAATCTGTAACACCATGGAGGCAGAAATCTCCTCTTTTTGTTTGGCTTTTTAAAATGAACTCTTTTTTCTCAATAGAAGTCATGTTTTATCTAAACTCTGAATATCCCTGAAATTTAACAGTGTTTTCTCTGCATACAATAGGTTCTTATTAAGTATTTGTTGAATGAATGAATGATGCTTTTCTTTTTTTTTTTTTAATAAGCAAAGCACTTAATTAAGATCTGAAACAAAGTAAATTACAAGGATGGGAATCAAGTAGTAAAAAGCATTCTTGGCATCCATACACAAATGGAAATAATCTCCTAAACTTCAAAGACTTATAACTTAATTCTCCTTTAATACCATGGATTCCCAACATTAAAAAATAAAAAAAGACACTTGAGGGTCGCACTGTTTCATTGGTAAATGCTTAGCCTCCAGGAATTTCTTTTCTGGGACTCGAGGCAGACTGAACAACAGTTGGAACCCCTTGATGTATGGCACTTTAAAACCATTTATAAGTGTTGCCCTATCTCCTCCTTCTACTCAATCTTTTGGCTTGGTGAGGTAGATAGCAGTGGGATCATTATCCCTGCTTTGAAGACTGGGAGAGCCAGAGAGAAGTGAAATGTCTGTGGTCACATTAGGAGAATTTATTTTTCATATACCGTATTAAATCTTCTTTCAGAGTTCTGGAACAGAAAAGTCTGAAATCAATTCCTGTATGTTAGGGAGAATTATGGTATATTTCTGGGTCTGGGGTCTGGGTCAGAGATTCCATCCAGCCTACTGCTTTTTGCCTTCTCTTTGTCCTTAGGAATGACAAAGAATGCCTTCTTTTTAAATAGAACTTAAAAAAAAAATAAATGAAGGGGAGAGGGGATTGCTTCTGTGGATTTTAAAGTTTAAAGTCATGTCTAGTTCTGGGCAGTTAAGTGATTCTGTGGACAGAACATGAGGTCTGGAGTCAGGAAGACCTGAATTCAAAGTTGGCCTCAAGACATTTACTAGTTGTGTGATCCTGGACAAGCTACTTCACCCTGTTGGTCTCAGTTTCTTTATTTTTAAAATGGAAAAGAAAATGGCAAACCACTCCAGTATCTTTGCCCCCCCCCCAAAAAAAAAATCCCCAGTTGAGGCATGAAGAGTCAGACTAACTGAAACGACCAAACAACAACATCTTTCCTTGTCTTCCATGAAGCAGCTCAATCTCTTTTCACTTGTCAAACCATCTTGAGTAGTGCTAAACAAAAATTAAAGATCTGATCATCTTGTCCTATCGGCAAAAGCTTCCTGGATACTCAGGCACCCACAATTGATGAGTTCTTTCTATTACGCCTTTTAACCAATATGCTACCCTAAGTGCTTTGCCAATCTGGATCCTTAAAACTAATTGATAGACAACTGAAAACTACTATTCCTATAATTTTATCAAGCAGGAAACTGAAGAACAGACAGTAGCTTCCTGGCCTCATAGACTATTATCTTCACCCCAGGACTACATTCCTCCATCTATTTATTGACAAAAATCACTTAGACTACTTAACCTCTGAGAATAATCCGGAAGAGACAGAGCCAAAATGAAACAGGATAAACAAAGCACAGGGTTATCAATGGAACCTTACTATCCTTAAGTGATAAAGTACACTTCTTTTGAACTTAGAGGTTATTCCCCTTGTTTCTGTTTTTAAAGTAAATTTGAATAATTTCTGTTATATTGACTTATGTAGCTCTTCTTTTTTCAAGATACTAGTAGGTGACTTATGTATCCTGGTGAGAGGATATTCAGGGGTGTGCTAGAGCTAGCATGTACAAGTCAGGAAAGAAGAGAGTTAAATTTTCAGCATGAACATCTATACCTCGAAAATTGGTGAATGCTACAAATTAGGTTTGATTTATTGTTTTGTTGATTTATTTTTGAAAGATATTTTATTTTCCCAATTACATGTAATAACAGTTTTCAACATACATTTCCAGAATTATAAGATCCAAATAAGATCCTCTCCTCCTCCCCTCCCAACTCTTAGAGATGGTAATAAATCATTTTATTGATTTCTAAACTTTAAAAAGTGATGGAGAGGGGCAGCTAGGTAGCTCAGTAGATAGAGATGGGAAGTCCTAGGTTCAAATCTAACCTCAGACACTTCCTAGCTGGGTGACCCTGGACAAGTCATTTAACCCCCTTACCTAGCCCTTACCACTTTTCTGCCTTGGACAGCATTGAGGCGAAAGGTAAGGGTTTGGAAAAAAAAAGTGATGGAGAAATGAGAATGTTGCAGAGTAAACTTAAAAGTATTGAGGTGAGGGTTGAGTTTCAGTTGTTAAACATTTACTGGCACATCCCTGGGTTTATTCCTGTTTTCCTGAAAAACAATAGAAGCCTGGCTAAGAAAAATCTCCCCATTCTGTTTATATGCACTTAAAGAAGCTCTGCTGATCCCTTGATGGTGGCTACCAAAGACACCATGAATCACTGTCTGGCAGACAGTGAAATTAAAGCACAATCCTTAGAACCCATCCTTTTCAACATCTTCCTTTGCTAGCAATTCCCCAGGACTGCTGTTTGTCATACGTTGGCAGAGAGAAATGGAGATAACCCAAGACTCAGTAGAGAAGCTGCTGTGGCCATTGCCTGGGACCAATGAGCCTGAAACCTTTGGCACTGAACTTGAGTGAGACAGATTTATTCCATGCAGCCTCCAACTGACTGGAGCAGCCAATCTGAAAGGCCACAGGAGTGGAAAACCAGCATCTCCAAGACCAAGGTCTTCCTCAACCTGGAGGAAAGGGCAGCTGCTTTATTAGGGGAAAGATTTCTGTTTCAGGGTTGGCGTCACTTTCACTTGTTCTCAGCCACCCCGAAATTTGTAAATTTTTTAGTGGAGAGAGCACTAACTTGGCATCAAGAGAAAACTGAGTTCAAATCTTGTCTCCTACATTCATTACCTTTGAGTCCCATTAGCTCTTTTTTTTTTCATTTCCTCATTAATCTTTAAGGTTTCGGTGTCCAGCTTCATTGTGACAATGTTCTGGCAGAGCCTCATGAGACTGACCATTTTTCTTTTAAGCATGAAAATGGAACTATCTGGTAATGCCAGGAAGTCCTCTTTTCATTCCCACGGAAGCATGGCAAATGGCCCAAAGGTTCCAGATTGATCTCAGAAGCTGATGGCCATTTTACGTTTGTCCTTGTCTATCTATGGGAGTTGAGGGAAGGCTTGATCAATTCTTGGAAAAACACTATATATTGGTTAACCATAGCCATAAGCAAATCACTGAATTTCTCTGAGCCTCAGTTTCCTCGTCTGTCTTATGGGGATGTCAGGTCTTCTGATACCTACTTCATGGAGTTTTTGTGTCAAAATAATATAAAGAATGTAACAGAATAACAGAAGCCAGCATCATTATCCTCAGAGAGATCTTTGGAGTCGAGACCTGGATTTGAGTCCTGATCTACCAAACATTTACTGGGTAACCATGGTCAAATCCCATTTCCCTTTTAAGCAATTCCTAAATTGCCTCCTCTGCAAAATGGGAGATTTGGACTAGAACATCTCTAAGGTTTCTTCCATCTTTAATATTCTATGTGTTCTATACATTGTCAGCTTCACAAAGTATTAAATGAGTGAGGCATAGCTAGATAGGAAGAAGTTCATCTAAAAAAGATCTAAGGGCAGATAGGTGGCTCAGTGGATAGAGAACCAGGCCTGGAGATGAAAATTCTGGGTTCAAATCTGGCCTCAGACACTTCCTAGCAGTGTGACCCTGGGCAAGTCACTTAACCCCAATTGCCTAGCCCTTAACACTCTTCTGCCATGGAATGGATACTTGTATTGATTCTAATACAGAAGGCAAGGGTTTTAAAAAATAAAATAAAAAAGATTTAGAAGTTTAGGGAACTGGGAGCATAAAACCAATCAATAAGCATGTATTAATCATCTGTTGCATACTGAACATTGTACTAGGAACTGGGGAAATAAATACAAAGAATGAAACCATCCTCACTCTCTTACATTCCATTGGAAGAGACAACATGTGCACGTTTAAGAATACATAGAATAAATACTAGGTAGTTAGGGAGGGAGTGGGGCAGCTAGTTGACTCAATGGGTAGAGTATTGAGCTTGAAGTCAGGAAGACTCACTTCCAATCTGGCCTCAGACACTTATTAGCTGTGTGATCCTGGGCAAATGACTGAAACCTGTCTACCTCAGTTTCCTCATCTGTAAAATGAGCTGGAGAAGAAAATGGCAGACCTCTCCAGTATATTTGTCAAGAAAACCCTGAATGGGGTCACCAAGAGTCAGACTTGGCTGAAACAACTGAACAGCCTCACAGAAAGGGTTCTAGAATTGAAGGGCAGGAAGATGTTGTGCTTGAGCTGTTTTCTGGAAGGAAGTCAGGGATTCTATGAGATAGAGGTGAGATCGTGCAAAATAATAGAACAAAAAAACCACTAATGTGATCTCTTAAGCTAAAGTTAGAAGTGTCAACTCGTGAAGGGTGAGAGAGTCCTGCTACATTCACATCTGGTGTTGGGTTTGGAGTCAAATGACCTGGGTTCAAATTCTAACTCTGTTCTTCTGTTCTTCCTATGTGACAAGTGACATAACTTCTCTAGTTCTCAGTTTCCTCATCTGTAAAATGAAAGGAGAGGACTAGATGGCCCCTGTAGTCTCTTCCAGCTATAAATCTAAGATCTTTTATTTTTAAAATGTTCCAGTAGTATCTATAGAGTCTTATAAGTGGTGTACCGTAGAGTGATGTACAAGAGTCGACATTTAGGAACAAAGTTAGAAGGTTGTGCCAAATGTCAGAAAGTGCAAGTGAATAATGGAGAATCTGGGAATTTTGTAATTAAAAATGAGAAGCCAAAATATAAATCAATGTAGATCCTTCAAAAACAATCTAATCTAGTGTGCATTTCTGTGCATCAGGTATTAGTGAGGACTTAGGGAAGGAGAAGATCTTGAAGAAGGGCTTTAAGATTGCAATCATAACGTAAGTGGTTCAGTTGAAAGAAATAGGGATGCTTCTCTGCTATGAAGACTAGAGAAGAGGATATTTGAGAGGGACTAGATAGCTGCCCTTCAAATGGTTGAAGGTCGGTCACGTTGGAAAAGAGATCAGACTTATTCTGCTCAGTTCCTCAGTGCAGAACTAACCTTAGTTAGGAACTCAGGAGCTTGGCTCCTAGAGTAAAAGCCACTTCTGGGAGCCTAGAGAGGGGTTGATGACTTGTGAGGAAGAGGAGGAGGAAGCAAAGCAGGAGGAGAGGCACATGGGAGGAGCAGGAATGGGAGTGGGCACTGTTCTTTTACCACTGAAAACCAGGTTTTACTCACCTGCTTTCTCTGGGTCTGGGAGAGGCATGTTCTATTCTGCCTTCCTTCTGGTAGTTGCAGAGTTGCCCCTGCTACTCCCAGAGCACCAAGGCAGAGACCCAGCTAGCAGGAATGAACTTTGCCTCCTCAAGAGGGCCAAATGTTGAACTCCCCCCAGAGTGTCTGGCTTCTCTGCTGTGTTTTATGTCTGCCTCAGCTCTCTGTGTCCTCCCATGGTCATGCATCTTTGCCTTTGGGTGTCCCTAACCTGCTGAACAAATCCAAGGGTCTCCATCTTCCTAGGTGGGGGAATCTTCCTCTTCTCCTTCTTCTTCTTCCTTTTATTTTTTTTTATCATGACGCCTGTTGCTCATAGGTACAAATCAAATGAAGAATATGTGTATGTGAGAGGCCGCGGACGAGGGAAATATGTTTGTGAGGAATGTGGAATTCGCTGCAGGAAACCAAGCATGCTGAAGAAACACATTCGCACGCACACTGACGTCAGGCCCTATGTCTGCAAGCACTGTCACTTTGCTTTTAAAACCAAAGGTAAGAGATGGGGAGCTTCTGCTCCCTTCCTGTGTCCAGGCTATTCCTGCCAGAGAGGAAGCCCTGGCCTCATGGGACGAGCCAGGCTGGCTTCTCCCAGAGTCCAACAAGTACTCATGCTGCTGAGCATCAGCTCTATGGGTCCTGGGGAGTTGGCACCAGGCAAAAGTAACCCTTTCAGCTCTCCAGCCACATTCCAGGAAGGGGCTTCCAGCCATTATCCGGGGAGAAGGAAAGAGCAGGCAAGAGGGCTCCCCAGTCCCAGAAACCAGCCCCTGATCCATTCATTCCATCCACTCAGGTTGGAACGCATCCTGGCAAGTGCATTTCCCTGTCTAACTGTGCACCATGACTTTCTTGGAAATGGTCATAGTTTTCTCCTCATCATTCCTTTCCTTTGGCATAGCTCTGGTGGTTTCCCCAATGGTCCAATAGAACCTGGCATCCATACTTAGTCACAGAAGTCTTGTTATTGTTGGAAGTCCATTCTGCTCTGATCCACAAAGTTCACACACAATCCCTACTCACGGCAAGCAAAGTTTGCCCCACCCTCACCCTTACCCTCACCCATTCCCATATTCTCTCCACCTCGCCATCCTCAACTCACCTTCTCTCTGCTCCCTCTCCAGCACAGAAAAGCCTATGTCCCCTCTCCCTCTTCTCAGTGCCCCATCTGTCTCCTCCCCACTGTCAGCCATAATTCACTCTCTTAGCCTGGCTGCAGCATGCAGGTGGTAACTTGGGCTTGGGCTAGGATGGCGTGGCGATTAGAAGAAGAGAGAGGAAGTGGGCAGTTGGGGCCAGCACCTATGTCTGTCTGTCAGGGCAGAATAAAGAAGGCCTGGAGTAGGCAGAGGCAGGCTCTAGGCACCCCTATTCATGGCAGTACCAGATGGCTACTAGCCAAGGGCTTAAGAATGGGAGCTAGATTGAGAACCACACAAGACACAGAATCCTGCCCTGAAGGTCAGTGTTGTTCATGAATGCATGGAACCTGTCCAACCTTCAACCTGTCCTCCCTGGATCCCAATCTGCTCATCTGGAAAAAGAGCAACTAGAACCACCTGATCTCCAAGGTCCCTTCTGGCTCTAACAATCTTTGCTTCATCAGAGAAAAAAGAATAAGCTCGAGCTCTGTCTACAGAGGGCTTTTCCCTTCTTAAGTTAGGCAGCATTGAATAGTTAAAAGAGCTCTGGATTTGGAGTCAGGACAGACTTGGGTTCAAATTCTACCCTTGACACTTATTAGCTATGTGACTCTGAGCCAGTCACTTAACCTTCCTGGCTCTCAGTTTCCTCATCTATAAAATGGGGATAATAATGCTCACTATAAAATTTAGTTCATGGTACAGTTGGGGGAGAGTCGAACAAGATCATATATGCCAAGTCCCTTGCAAATCCTAAAGCACTATGTACTTGCTATTATCATGATCATTATTATTATTACTATAAGCAAGGGACAGCTCAACCTGGTTCCCCTCACATTTTCCAATCCCTACTTCATTCTGATCTCTAACATCCCAACAGAAGCCCTTACTTTGCCCAGCTTCCAGGAGGCCACAAAAAGTGGAGGGAAGTTGGAGAGAGGCAGGCAGTTGCCATGCACTTAGGATCAACTCCAGAACTCAATGAAGAGCCATTCCAGGGAAGAGTTTTCTCGGTCTTCAAGAAGTTTCAACCATATCACTGACTGACTGGCTTTTCCCACTGGACAAACAACTCCCCCATATTGAAAAAGATGGCAGCAGCTTTGTGGTTCTCACTGTCACTATTTAGCCCATTCAATTCCATTTCTTTGCTAGCTTCCTTTTCCCTCCATTTCTTTTATAGCTTCTAGGATATGTTTTTATCCTCTCTTGACCTCTTCTCTGGTCATCTTCAACTTTTTAAGGTCTCTCTTTAGTCTTCTGGCTTGCATCTGGCATCAGCCTGGGTTGCCTAAGATGGATGTATCCAAGATATCTCTTTTTCCATGCTCTTCTTAAGAGGAGTCATGGCAACAGGGATTTTTCTCCTCCAATGCAAGGGGTCAAGCCCTCAAGCTAAAAGCCAGTCATCTTCCCTGGTTGACTAATCTTCCATTGACCAATATTGGCACACATCTAGGAGAAAGGCTTGGTTTTTTGTCGTTGAAGATTTTTCTTCAAAATATTAAGAGTGCTACTCTGATCTAGTCACTGTGACATCACACCGCCACCCTTGAAATGTTCTCTTTCTCTTTGTCTCTCTGGGAGAAAGTGGGTCAATGCAATAAGCCCTGCTTTCCATGAATTGCCTGGATTGGGGCAGCCTACTCTCTACTTTATCTCCATTCCCACCTGATGTGTGACTCTCCCAAGAAACACCTCTGGTCTTCTTGATGGATCAGGATGGACAAGTTATCATTCCCATCCCTCCCAACTTTTGGCTGAGCCTTGGCCCAAAAGCTGACCACTTCTGCCAGGAGCATCTGTGAGCTTGTTCCCTTCTCAGACCTTCATCAGTGAAGCCATGTCTCCAATGGAGCCAAAATCATTTCAAATCTGCCTGATGGAGCTTCAGACCTGTCCTTCAAACCAAATGCAGGAGGTACTTTCCTGCCTCCCTTTTTTGGTATCCCACTCTGCATTGGAGGTACACCTCTGCCCCTTTCCTGAAGGTTGTTGGGAATTTTGTTTTGTGAATTGGGAGATGGTATTAAGTAATCCCTAACTAGATAAAGTATTGGCTTATACCACTCCTTTCCTCCCCCAATGGAAGATGACTTAAATAAGGGACTTTGGAAGACTGAAATGCTTTTGAGGCTCCTAAAGGGCTGAATTTTAATTGGCAGGATTTCAGGCATTGTGACAGATAGTGGCAGAATTGGACCCCATGGATGATTGATGACTCTGGCTAAGGCCAGCACTGATGGGGAAGACAGTGCCCACACACTGTATTCACTAGTTCTGCCTCCATGAAGCTCTCTGTTCTTCTCTGTGAAGAGTGATGGCCATACTTTTGAAAGCCCATCCCAAGGATATAGAGTCTAAATGATTCCTCAGGACCAAACTGGCATCCATCAAGTCTTCTTCACTGTCATCATGGCTCACCCATCTCTAGTACTCTTTCCTCCTGGGCTCAGTAAAATTCTGTTAAATGAGCATTTATCAAGCTCTTACTGTTTGTCCGTGCTGGGGGATACCAAAATGGAGGGGAAAAGCTGGCATGGGGGAAACCATCCCTGCCCTCAAAAAACTTCCATTCTACTGGAAAACCTTGCATTCTACCGCTCTGTCTGTCTTTGCTTGTTGGTCTGCTTCTCTCCTTTGTCTTCCTGTCTGTCTGTCTGCTTTCCTGTCTTGGTCTCTACGTTCAGATAAGTGAGGTTGGCTTAGCTTCTCCAAGAGCTAACTGAAGAGCTTTTGGCACAGTGTTTAGAGGCCAATGGCAGTAGCCCTGGGAAGGGCAGAGCTCTGGAAGCCTGATTCCCCAGGCAGGTGTTGGGATGAGGGGGAAAGGGGTATATCTGTACAGGACCTTGAGGCTGGTATAGAGCCCTTTGGTTTCTGGTCCACAGGCATCATATTATAATTGACCATGAACTTCATCCTGGGCCTGGGCAGATTCTGCCCTGGGGTTGGTACATGGGTCTGTAAGGTTGAGCACCTCAGACTTTATTTATTTGCCACTGTACTTAAGTCAGGAGTGGTCTCTTTTCTCCAGACAGCTCATCCTTTCTCCATTTTCTTGACTTCTTCCTCCACCCTTATGATTGGATTCTGGAACAGCCACAAAGACCCAGGCCCCTGAAATCTCTCCCCCCTAAAAATTGGAGCCTATCTCCCTCCCAGGAAAGGAATAGCTAAAACTGTAGCTGAACTTCTTAGCCAATGGAGCCCATTCCTAGAGGATGATGAAAGGAAGAGAGGAAGGGGAAGCTGAGGTTGTGATTTATCTGACCACTTCCTCCACCTTTCCCAGGTGCCTGGTTTTATTCCTTAATCCCAACCTTAAATCTGGCTCCCTTTTTTAAAAATAATTTAGTCATTAGATTCCGAACTTCATAAGAAAATGACACTGAAGCTTAGCAAGGAAATGGGTACCATCTAATCTGCCTGATCTGGATCTGGGGTCATGTTGTTCTTGGACATTGGCAGTGGAGGCAAGAAGTAAGAGCACTGACCTGGGACTCAGGAGTCCTAAGGTTTTAGTCCTGCTCCCACTCCACTCCTTATTGTGTGACCTTGAGCAAGTCACTTCCCTTACTTGGGCCTCAGTTTCCCCTTAAATGAAGAAGTCAGACTAAATGGTCCTTAATGCCCTTTACAGCTCTGGCAGCATACAAAGCTGTGAGGATAGATTCACATTCACATCCTCCCCTGATTCCTCCTTAGAATTCTGTGGTCGTGGGCTTAGGCCGGCCATTTCCTTAACCTACCTCAACTCCATCGACCTCCCTCTCTGAGTGGAGGCAAGGTTGGAAGGGTTTTGAGGGTATTACTCAGTGTTGCTTTGGTTCCACAGAATGAAGTCAGAATAAGAAAATCTGAGTCCACTCTCAGCTCTTCCATTCTCTAACTCTGTGACCTTAGACAAATCCCTTCCTTCTCCCCAGGCCTTTGTTTCCTTCTCTGTAAAATGAAGAGTAAGAAGATCTGGGCCAAATCTCAGCTCTTCTGTTCTCCAACTGTGTGATCTTGGAGAAGTCCTTTCCTTCTCCCTAGACCTCAGTTTTCTTCTCTGTAGAATGAAAAGGTTGGGCTGGATGATTACTAAGGACTCTCCTAGCTCTAACAATCTATGAATATAAGCCTGCCTTACTACTAAACTGTGCTTTTGTTGACCCTCCCCAACTTTCTTACTGGGATAATGACTAGCCTTCTTGTGCTGGCCCATGAACTGAGAATCCCAGAGAGGGAGAAGGCTTGGGAGGCAAAGAGGTCCCAAAGTGTTCCCTCCTTCTTATCTCTGGTCAGAGTCAATCATGGTCCCATGGGGCCTCTGAGTCTCCTATCATGAGCCAGTGTGTCTGGTTATGGGTATCACAGCAGGTTTGGACTGAGAGTTTACCTTGCATAGTCATGATACTGATTTTGCCCAAACAGGTACCATGGTATCCAAGCAGCCAACTAAGGAACAAGGCCATAGATGGATGATAAGTAGGAAAGAGTCCTGAATCTGAAGTCCAAGGGCCTGGACTCATACCCTCACCTTTCTAATTACTACTAACATGGGGCCAGCCCCTTCTCTCTGAGTTTTTGCTTCTTCACTGGTATAATAAGGGTGTTGGACTCAATGATTTCGAAGGTCATTTCCTTCTCAGAATCCTATATGAGATGGGAGCTGAGAAGCAAGAGAAGTCATTGATTGAAGTCTAGGATGGTGAGAGAAGACTTCCCAGAGGAGCTGAGATTGTGCTGGACCTTGAATAATGGATAGATCTTGGATGAAGAGTGAACAGGTCAGGGAATCTCAGATTCCCATTCAGACAGGGGGAATGTGTACAACGGCATGGAAGTGGGTCTATGCCAGGTGTATTGTGAGTGACAATAAGGAGGAGAGTTTGAAAATGCAAATGAAGGGGAAAATGGGGCTATAAAGAAGGGCTATCTATATAAGAGAGAAAAATTCAAAACATATTTCCTAGAAATTCCCCCCAAAAACAAAAGGATGAGGGTCAAACTTACTTTCTGAAAAATAATGTATATGATCTTATTTCTGAGGAAGAGGGTGGCCATTTTGAAATCAGCCTTGGAGTTGGCATTCCTGGAAGGAGAGGAGTGTCTCTTCCTTCACCATTTATACCATTTCCAAATCATTCCTTTCCTCTTCTACTGCTCCCTAGTATTATTCCTTCATTAGTTTCCCAGGGTCTACCCCAATCTGTCCCACTCCTTCTCCCTCTCCTGGAGACATCTGGTCTCAGTATGGTTGGTGCAGCCAGTCCCACTCCAAGGGCCATGGCCAACTTTTTCTCTTCCCTCCTAACCCAACAGTCCCCCCCACCATGGTAGAGTTTTGAGGTTCCCTTTGGGTTATGCTTTCTCAGGCAAAAAACCTGGTTATTATCTATCCCAGATGGGGATGATTCTGTTTGATTCAATTCAGCTCAGCAAACACGGATTAAAAAAAAGTCTTTAGGTGAGTTCTAGACTGACTGGGTGGCAGATACAGGGTCTAGATAAGTCACGGCCCCTTCTCTCACCCTAGGTGAAGAGCCATATTGAAGGTCTTGGGATCTAGAGTAGGGATGGGAGAGGGAGGAGGAAAGGAGAAGTCATCTGGTGAAAGGAAGGTAGTGACAGAAAGTAGGCAAATATGATGGTGACCCAGAGAGAGGTGAGATTGTGAGAGCCACAGAGGAGTGGTGCTATAGGCATTGTCATCCAAGGATATAGTAACTAGATTTCTGAACAGCCAGCATAGAAAGGATGGAAAAGAGTTGGCCTGGACCAAAAGTAAAAGGGAGTCAGATAAAAGGAAAAATTCATTTCTTTCCTCTTCTTTCTTCCCAAACTCCAGTCTGTGATATTGGTACTAAGGGAGGAAGAGACAAAAAGAATTCTCCCCTTCCTCTTCCTCTAGCCTGAGGGAGTTCATTAGACCATCTCTACAGCAGCTGTGAGTCCTTGTGGTTCTAAGATATGACAACTGTGAAGCAATTTAATGACTTTGTGAATGACCATACCATTGGCTTGGGCTGGATGTAGTCATCCACAGAGTAAACAACACACTTCACAGTTTATCTGTAGCTGTACTGAGACCAAAAGGACTCGAGTATCTTTCTGGAACACATGTCTTCCCTCTACAGGTAATCAAAAACTGGGTTAAGGCTGGGCTGATCACCTTAGACGGAAGAGGGGAGAGGGGAACAGGACATGGACCTAAGTGACTCCAAGAAAAAGCCTATTACCTTTCTGAGATAGCTTACCTTTAAAGTCAGAAATTCATTTCAGATCTAATCCCCAGGACACCCTAACTTTAGGACTCTGGTCTTGACCTGCCTCAGTAAAGGAGGAATGAAAAACAATTTGAAGGTTCTCTTTCCCTTTTCTTTTGCCCCCTCCCTCCACTTGTCCCCCAAAGGCAAGCACATACCAGATCTGCCTTAGCAAGGTACAACCAGGGGAGGGCAGAGACCTCAGGCAAGTGTCTATAAGAGAAAAGACCATGGTTCTGAGCCTGGAATACTGTCTAGAAAGGTTAATCTCCCCCAGAGTTGCAACAGGGGGACCACAAGAAGGGAACTGGTTCTAGAGAGGAACCTTGGGGCTTTGTTTGCCAGCTTGATCTGTCCTTTGAATCCAAAGATGAAAATGGACCAGGACACATTCCCTATCTCACCCCATTCCTAGATACCTAGCCCTCATTGGGGGAAACTTCAGTTATGGCCTTGGGTGTTTTCCAAACCTGGACTCTAGGGATGTGTGTCCTGGACTATGGGAAAATTTTATAGGAGCAAGACGACCCTTCTAAAGATGTAGCTGGGCTCATTAATCATGGTGGCAATAGCCAGCAAATCCACAGCAGGGGAGCTTTTAACTTTTATTTTGTTTCTTTTTATTTTATATTCTTATTTCATACTCTCTCTCTGACTCTCATCTCCATTGTCCCCCCCCCCAACTCATCCTCATCCCAATCTTTCTTCATCCCACTTTACTCCATATTTATGCTATCCATACCTCTTCCCATCGTCTCCATTCCTACCTCTACTTCCTCCCATCACCATTCCACCCTGATCCCCCAATGTCATCTTTTCCTTTATTTACCCTGTATCACCCAGTCGCCATTCTGTCTTCATCCTACCCCTCTTTCAATCCATCCTCTAACCCAACCATCTCACCTTCTCTCATCTCTCATCCTTCTCCCAGCCTTCACTCACCTCGGCTTCATCTGATTTCACTTCGTCCCATCACCATCTCATTCCACCATTATGACCCCACCTGATTCTCATCCTGCCCTTTCATTGACACTCAGATCCCAGGCCCATACATTCCACCTGATCCTATCTCAAGTCTGCCTCATTTCCTCACCATTCCAACCTCACCCAACACTTGTTCTCTCCACTCTTATTCCATCCTGCCTCACTGTGTCCCCACTCCATAGTCACCTTACTCTGTCATCATCACATTTGCTCCTCAGTCCATCCTTGCTCTCTTCTATCCTACTGTTGTCCTATCTAGAATCACTCCATCCTTGGCTTCCCGCATTCTCTCCTTCCCCATCTCTCCCCATTCCTAGGTTCCAGCATCCTTTCTGGGTGGTAACTGTGACTGAATTTCCACATTTAGAGATGTCCTAAGCAGACTCTGCTCTGCTCACTCTACCTTAGATTCCCCCCCCCCCCCATCCCTGTGCCCCATCTCCCACTTCTCCCATAATAGGCTCTTAGCTAGTTGAAGCTCTGCAGATATGGCTAGGGCTGGTTCTATGGAGATGCTCCTCTCCATATCATCTCAGGTGGGAGGCCCCTCTCCCCTTCTCCCGCCAGCCCCTCAGGAAAGAGACACTCTCACCTTTGCATATGTCTGTGCTTCCTTCTAGGGAATCTGACTAAGCACATGAAGTCCAAGGCTCACAGCAAAAAGTGCCAGGAGATGGGGCTGCTGGTGGAGCTGGAAACCGAGGAAGGTATGATCCCCTCAAGGTCTGCCTGTGCCCAGCCCCTCCTAGGGGAAATCCCAGCCCAGGATCCTGGTCAGAGCTATGCCACTGCCTCACTGCACAGCACAGCACAGCACAGCCTTTGGGGAATAGTATGGGGCAGCAGTGGGGGTACAGGACTTGGTTTTGAATCCTAGCTTTGACACTAATTTCCTAAACAGCCTTGGGGTAAGTCTCCCCCCCCCCCCCAATTTAGTTTCCTTCTCTGTAAAATGTAAGATGAAAGAGATGGCCTAGCAGATCTCCAAGATGATCTTGGCTTAAATGATTTCCTAGATATCTCCAATGTCCAGCTCAGATAGTCTGTGACTGACTCTTGCCTCAGTTTCCCTTTTTGACAGTCCATGATCCTGTGCTTCGGGCCCTCTGTCTTCTGCACGTCTGTGCTTCAAACTGGAGGCACAGGTTTGATGATCTCTAAGCTTCCTCCTCTTTCCAGCAGATAGTATCTTGAATTGAGCATGAGTGACCCCCAGTGGTAGAATCACTGAAACTCTACTCCAGGATCTCTGCCCATTTCCTAGCTTTTCCAGTGCCTTTGCGTCCTGCCTAGAAAAAAGCAGTGGGGAGGAGAAAGATGGGCTGGCAAAGATTGGGGGGCAGGGAGTTGGAGGATGGTGATTTGAGAATAACCCACCCCCATCCAGAGGCTTCAGGAGTCAGCTATTTACAAGGATGCAGAATCACAGAAAATGTTAGAGTTGGGTGGGCCCTTAAAAATGGTCTTTCCCAGTTCCCTAATTCGATAGAGGAGAAACTGAGGCATGGATATTTGCCTTCTGATCTCTTCTCTCCCTCCCTCTCCCCTCAACCCACCCAGGTCACATAGCTATAAACACTGAAACTATGAGACTATGATTTGTTCCGAGAGTCTCCTAACCCCTACCCTGAGCTGCTTCCCATATCTGGACTTTGGGCTCCATTCTGGGGCCATGTGGAATGGAAGGGGGATGAGGGGGCTTTATCAGCAAGGCCAGTGGAGGCTGGGCAGGGCAGGGCAGGGACTAGAGACCATATGAGGGTTCCGTGAAGGAACTGGGGCCATAGATTTAACCTGGAGAAAAGAAAACTGAGTTGCAGCAGAGAAGGACGAAACCCAATCCCTGGCTCAGGTATCCAAAGGCCTGTTTGTGGAAGAGGGATTAAGCTTGTTTTCCTTGGGCTCCCAGGAAAAGACCAGGAACAATTAAGGGGAATTGCCAGAGAGATGGATTTCAACTCCATAGAAGGGCAGGTAGTGAGGTCCCCAGCGCTGGCAAGCTTTAAGGACTAAAAGTGGTTCTCCATGTAACTGAAAAAATAAAAAAGGAAATAGATTAATCATTTTAAAAGCATAGGCTGGATGTCAGTTTGTTGGGGGTGGGAAAGAGGATATTTCTGCTGAGATATGAGCCACATATACTACCTGAGGTCTCTTTCCTTTTTCTTAATATCCTTACCTCAATAGTGCGTATTGGTTCCAAGGCAGAAGAGCAGGAAGGGTTAGGCAATGGGGATTAAGTGACTTGCCCAGGATCACACAGCTAGGAAGTATCTTAGGTCACATTTGAACCCAGGACCTCCCGTCTTTAGGCCTGGCTCTCTATCCACTGAGCCACCTAACTGCCCCTGAAGTCTCTTTTGAGGATGACATATTGGGATTCTGTGACATCACTTCCCTGGGCCTCAGTTTCCCCATCTGTAAGTGGCTGGGCTTAGACTATGTGCTGATGGTGAATCTGATGGTTGTGGTGAAGCTGATGATGATAGCTGCCATTTACAGAGGGCTTTACGTTTTGCAAACCATTTCATATTACCCCTAGGGTTGTGACATTCAGTGTCTCTGATTGTATCTGTGGCACAAGTGGGGGGTTCATTTTGATGCTGGTTCTGCTTCCTCCTAGCTCTAGACTCTAATATCATTATCATCTAATCCCACCCTTCTCTAGCCTCTACTTGCATATAAAGAAACTGAGATCCAGAGAGGTTAAGGAGCTTTCCAAAAAGTCACACAGCAAATTAGACCCAGAAGAAGGAATCAGCCCTCAGTTCCAAGTCCATGACCCCATTAAGCTCACAGCCACAGAAGCAATATAAATGCTAGAGGCTACTTGATGCCAGATTGTCATCTAGGCCAGAGCTCAGTGGGGTATAGGTGACCAGGAGGCTTAGAAGCATAAAATATTGGAGCCAGAAGGGACCCTTGGGATCATCCAAGTCAAGCCCCTTCTTTTCACAGAGGAGGAAACTGAGGCCTGGAGGGGATGTGCTTTGCCCAAGGCCATGCTTCCTTTGGTGGGCCAAGCACCATTGTGCTGGACATTCCTTCAGAAGGTCCCCTAGTTGGAAAGACACTTCTCTGCTCCTTGATGGTCCCGCATATCAGGGGAAGGAGGGAACCTGGGACCTACTGGGTGGGTAGACCTTACACACCTGGCCTGGTCTATGTCTCTGACCTGGTCTATCTCTCCTTCAGGAGCCAGTGATGACCCCTTCCAGGATTCCGAGGGGCGGGAGGGCTCTGAGGCAGTGGAAGAACACCAGTTTTCTGATTTGGAGGAATCCGACGAGGATGAGGACAACGAAGATGATGAAGAGGAGGAGGAGGAAGAGGAGAGCCAGGATGAGCCCACTCTGAAGCCCTCAGAAGGGCCACTGTCTGCTGGACACTCAAAGGTTAGCTCTCCACCAGCTCAGGATAGAAGCCCCCGAGCAACCCCATCTTTGCCCCAAGACGTTACCTCGTGTGACCAGCCCACAGCAAGCTTGAGATTGGAGGCGAGATGGCCAGCAGACTGGAGCGACGCTACCACCTGCCAGAGCCACTTGTGTCTCCACCAGCCAGTTCTGATGTCCCAGGAGCCTTTAGCTCCCACTGAACAAGAGCTGGGCCCAAACCAGCAGGCGGGGATTTTAGCCATGGGTCCATTATTGAGCTCCCAGGCCACATCCCCCAGAAGGCCGTGGTCCCCTGGCAAGGAGCCCTGCAGCAGCAGACCCATGGTCCCCCGAAAACACTCACTAACCAAAAATGAAAGTCCTCCCCAGCGCTTTGCACCCACTGGAGATCTACTGTCCTTCCAATGTGGCTCTCCTGGGAGAGGGATTTCCCCTAGTCCATGGATGGTGTCTCCTCTCAGGTGCATGTCACCCTCAATTCACTTGTCCCCAAGAAGAGAACTATCCCCACGAGCCTATCTCCCGCCAGAGGGCAGGGTCTCTCCAGAGAGGAACTTGTCTCCTAGTCAGGAGATGATACCCATAAGACACTCATCCCCTAAGAAAATGTCTCCAGGACTTTCTGAGTCCCCCCCACGGTACCCACTGCCAGGGAAAGATGACTTAGCATTCATAAGTGGCACAACAGCGGATGAGCAAACCCTGGGCAGCATTCCAGTCGCTCAGCGTGGTCTCTTCTCTCAAAAGCCTCTACCTCACAAGCTCCTTGGCAAAAATGTGGAGACCTCTGAATCGAAGACGGTGAGTTATACTCTTTCATTGGATTTTTGGGGGTGGGGATCTTCTTAAGGGAGTGTGGTTTTTTCTGCAATTAGGGCATTACCCTCAGGGAAAGAAAATAAGAAATTAGGGAGCAGAAGTTGGGTCTACCTTGAACAAGGTCATAGCAACAGCCCTTCTCCATGGGTTTAGAATCCAACTTGGGAACTTGGAGTTTCCAGGCTTTAATTGCTCACATAGACACGTCAAAGAACTCATGCCATACTCTAAAACTATCGGCACAATCGACATCATGATCACCATTCATGCCCTCATTATCGCTGCCATCGTCAACATCCTCACAATTACCACCATTGCCATTGTCATGATGGCCATCTCTTCTTGTAACATTATTATTACCATCATGACCACTATCCCCATTATCACCACCACCATCACTGCCTTCACCATTCTCATCACCATCCCCATCCCCATCAGTACTATAAGCACCAGGATCACCACCATCATGGTGATCATCATCATCATCATCATCATCATCATGAAAACCACAACTCTTACCACCACCACCATCACTGCCTTCACCATCCCTATCCCCATCACCATCAGTACTATGAACACCAGGATCACCACCATCATGGTGATCATCATCATCATCATCATCATGAAAACCACAACTCTTACCACCACCACCACCATCACTGTCTTCACCATCCCTATCCCCATCACCATCAGTACTATGAACACCAGGATCACCACCATCATGGTGATCATTGCCATCATCACCATCACCATAACTCTCGCCACCACCATCACCACTACCATCACTGTCATCATTACCGTACTGCCACCCCCATCATCAGCTCTGCTGCCACTACCCTCACCATCACCATTGCCACTTAGTAAGCCTTTCTTCAGGGTCGACTGGCCTCTGTGGCTAAGTCCCACCCAGTTGCTATTGTCTAGAACACAGGGCAGTCAGCCAGTACTCCCGGTAGGCCTGAACCAGATTACAATGCAGTTGGGAATAATAACAATAAATGAGAATACAGTACAACATAGATAATATTAATTTATGCTTTTCTGTTTCAACCTGCGGCCAGCAGAGATCCATTGCTATTCTAGAACCTAGACTTACAAGACAGTATTTTGTCATCTCTCTGATTAGGGAATTACAAAAAAATTATTCAGAGTAGCTTTTTGTTTGTAATAGAGGTCTTTGGGCCTGGGTAGACGAGGAGAGGGGGCTTTGGCCTCGTGCCCAGGCTACAGCTGGCTTTTGGGTTTCCAATGGGGGAAACAGAAAGGAGGCCGGGAAGGTGAGGTGTTCCCTGTCCCCCAAGGGCATCCCTGCACCTCCCGGCCATAGGCGATGACCGGGCCAGCCTGAGGGCCTGGGCTTTGCGATATGACCCTCCCCTTTCGATCCCCTGCTTGCCCCCCAGTCACGAGCGGACTGTCGTGCTTATCCCTTGTGTGTGTGTGTGTGTGTGTTTGTTACCCCCTGCAGAAGTTGGAGCCCAGAAGCCCAGCCTGCTCACCAGGTCCTGCTCACCCGTTTCCCTTCAGACCCTTCTCTTCACTTCACGAATTCCATGGCCACCCCCCAGGCCGGACAGGAGAGAACCTCTTTAGCCATCTCCCTCTGCATTCCCAGCGCTTAGCCAGGACCCCCTGCCCCATGATCCCCATCGGGGGGATCCAGATGGTCCAGGCCAGGCCCAGCAGCCATCCCACGCTGATGCCGGGGGCCGGGGGGCCGTGGTCCAGCTGCTTCTTTGGCGGGGGCAGCGACCTGACCGACTCCCGGCAGGCTCAGGAGAGAAGTCGAGAAGGCCCTCCGGAGACCTCGTCGGCATCGGTGTCTCCAGTGGCCAAGGTCTCCAAATTCACTCTGTCCTCAGAGCTGGAGAGTAGCAGCTATTCCCTAGAGAGAATGAGGACGAGCGAGGGTCAGGGGGTGCCCCGCTGGGAGAGGCCCAGGCCGGGAGGAGCGTCCTCGGAGACCAAGGCTCCAGCCCTCACAGACAGCCCCGGCTCCGAGCCGGCGCCCAGGCCGTCCCCCGGCCGGCCGGGGCAGGCCAAGAGGCCCAGCCCCTGCACTGACTCTGAGACACCGCGCACTTTCCCCTCGGCGTTTCCTTCCCAGACGTTGGACCGAAGCAGCTCCACGGGCTGCCTCATGGAGCCGGCCCGGTGCCCGGGACCCCGCAGGAGGAACCTGTCCGGGGAGCTCAGGCCCTCGGCCGGCCCCCGGCGGCGGCTGGGCTCGCCGCCCTTGGAGAGCGAGGGGCCCGGACCGACTCCCGGGAGGCCGGAGGACGGAGGAGGGTCCTAGGCGTCCCCCAACGGCTGCCTCAGCATCAGGCTTCCAGTCTACAGGAACAGACTTTTCCGACACTATTTCCTGCAATATAGTCATCACACGCAGACGCGCTCTCACTCGCGACCAAACTCATGGAAACATCCCTCGTCGAGTCGTCCCCGTCTGGTATTATCTTCCCATGTATGCAGTTACTCGTGCCTTTTCTGATACCTTTTTTTGCTTGAAATGTTTAAAAGGAAAAACAAATGAGGTGTTTAAGGCTGTGAATATTTTTGTAGAGTTTTTCAAAGGGGGTTGGTTGAGTGGTGTCCTCTGCGTCACGGCGAGCTGGATGGCCCCGGCCCGCGCCAGGGGCCAGGGAGAGGCACTTGTTTATCTTATCGCGGGAGGTGATGCACTGAAATAACAAACCCAAGAAACCTTTTTTTATACTGATTAAATGAAAAAAAAAATGTTCCTCTGTACAGATGTTTATGGTTCCTATTTATTGCAGGCTCTATTTAATCATCCACCAAGCACTTGTCTGCTTGTCTCTTTTTTGGTGGCCTTTCCTCCCCCCTCCCCCCTCCATCCCTCTCGTACCCTCAGATAGTTTGGAAATGCTTTCCAGTGGACAACCCCCCCTCCCCCAATCGTGAGCAGCCTGACAGCCTCTGGATGGAATGAGGACAGCCTGAGGTCTCCCCATCCATCGCAGAAAGACCCACAAAAGCCTCATTTTCTATCTTGGTTATTTTAGAAAGGGAAAGAAGCTTCCTCTTTGAGGATTTACGTTCAAGAACTAGGAAGCGATCCAATGTAAGAACCAATATCTAAATGGCTGTGAAATTCTCATTCCGGCTTTCCTTAACGCTGGGGATGCTGCCCAAGTGGTGATGGGCGTGCAGTGTGCCAAGTGTGGACGTCCAACCTCAGAACATTTGCCTGCCTCCCTCTCCCCCTCCCCCTTTTGCTCTCAAAGCCTCCCCTCTCCTGCCCATTTCAAAGAGGATAGAGAATTGCTTACAACATCCAAACCTAGGTCTTTTGGAGAAAAGTCCTGAGGAAAAGATTTTTTAGGGCAGAAGCTGTTGGTCCTGTATCTCAGAAAACTCTGGCCTTACGTCCCTCCCAGGGTCCAGGAGGCCATAGGAGCATTGGCTAGAAAAGACCTTAAAGATCACATGTATTCCAATCCTTTTCTATTCCAGATGAGGCAACTGAGATCCAGAGAACCAAGTGACTTATCCACAGTCACCCAGTTTGTAAGCAGAATCTCTATTTTCTTTCATGAGTGAACCAGCAGAAGCATGGATGCAAGGTCCTGAGATTTAGAGCGGGAGAAATCTTAGAGTTTTCACATGTACTCCAATTCTTTTATATTATAGATGATACAACTGAGGTCCAGAGAATCAAGTGACTTATCCACAGGCACCCAGCTAGTAAGCAGAGTCTTCCATTGAAACAAAAATCCTTAGACTTGTGGAGCTAGGGTCAGGGGGTGGACTTTTGTCCTTTTCACAGTGGACAACCAGAGTAGGAAGCCACTGTTTTTCCAAGTATAAGTCAAGGAGGTCCACTCATGTTTGGAATTTTCCCTGTGGACACATACAGCAATCTCACCCAGTGAACCTTCTCCAGCTAAATGGCACCCACTATGTTCCCTTCCTTCCAAGGCCACAAGGAGAGGTGCCAAACCCAGACCAGCCTGGAGCTGCCCAGAGCTGCTGGGTTAGTCCTGTTTCTAAAGGCGATGATGGGGGGCGGAGGGAAGCTACTTAGTCCTTACTGCAGCTGGATACATTTTCGCAGCATTCAACTATTATTTCCTTTCCTTCTTGGTCCCATCTCAGTCATCAAGGAGCCATCCCAAACTGGCTGAGAAAGAGAATTATCTTCGAATGAAATTAAAAGTAGCCCTTCTAGCAATGAATGGATTTAGGAGACTTGGTCTGACCTGATCAGATTTTCCCCTCTTGGGGAAGGATCGATTTTTATTTTTACAACTTGCTAGGAGTTTGTTTCTTCTATGAAGAAGATGGGGAATGAACTATAGAGGGGAGCCCACAGCCTCCCTGGTTTAGATTTGATCCTGCCCCCCCCTACCCCCATAGATACTCTTTGAATGTATGTGATTATGAGGATGTGTTAACTCAGTCCCTTGCTTTTTCGTCCCTTCCCTGTTTTTCACACATTGGACATCTTAGGCCCTCTCCCCAACTCTATCTCCAATGTCACATTTCCTTAGTCTGTATCCAGGCTTCAGACACTGTTTTATTTAACCAGTTCAGTCTTGATTTGGGAGTCAGAAAATTATTTTCTGTATTGATGAGGATAAGAAGAAAGGATATCAGTGGGACAGCAGCTAAGTGGCTCAATAGTTAGAGTCAGGCCTGGAGATGGGAGATGCTAGATTCAAATCTAACTTTAGACACTTCCTAGCTGTGTGATGGTGGGCAAGTCACTTGACCCCAATTGCCTATTGGATTTCAAGACATAAGTTAAGGGGATGAAGGGAAGGAAGGAGAGAGAGAGGGAGAGAGGGAGAGAGAGAGAGGGAGAGAGAGAGAGAGAGAGAGAGAGAGAGAGAGAGAGAGAGAGAGAGAGAGAGAGAGAATGAGAGAGAATGAGAGAGAATGAGAGAGAATATCCTGGGATTTGGGCTCTGAGATTCTGAGTTTCATTTCCCCAATTTTTTTTGGTTCTAACAATTTTCCCTGATTGCATCCCTTAGGCTGGGCCAGCTATTTTCTAGAAGCTGATTTCTATTTCATCTATCTTTGGTGTTTTCAGAAGTTTATTTAAAAAGCAGGAAGCAGTCAAGGAGATTATGAATAGGAAAGAGGCTTGGTGTTAGGGATGTGCTGGAGCCAGCCTTAACTACTTCCCAAGAAAGCTGATTGTGAAATTTTTGGTGTGGGCATTTACACCTCTGAAATCAGAAAAAACTATAAATCAGGCTTTGATTTATTGTTTATTAATTTTCCAGGTTTAAGAAAATGATGGAGAAAATATAAATCAAGCAGATTAAACTTAGAAGTGTGTCCTGCTTTTCAGAGAGTGGGTTATTAAACATTTCCTCAAATATCCCTTCTTGGTCCAGGAGGTGTGTTGGGGAGCATTAGTTCTGCCATTTAGCATTACTGCCCCTGTGTGACCCTAAGTTTCATTAACTGTAAAATGAAGGAGTGGAATAGACTTTCTCTAAGGTCCTCTCCAGGTTTAAATATTCTGAAGCTTCTTAAAGGAGGCTAGCCAGGTTGGGCCTCCCTTATTTGTCACTTCTCCAGGAAGTGATGGTTGTAGTTGAGATCAGGATATCTTTTGATCTTGATTCTTGGTGCCAGATCTCCTGCTCCTGGCCAGGAATCAGGAATGCCAACACCATCTGGACTTCCTTGGGCACAGAGTCACAGCTTAAAAGGTAGGTATTTATATTCTCTGCCCTACTCCTTGGTCACCAAATTCCAAAAACTTTTCTCCCGTTGACATGTCCTATCCAAGGATCCAGGAAGATGTTGAGGAAAGAATATGTAGGTTGAGAGATTAGTGTCTCTTTCCTCCCCTTGGAGTAAAGGAGGATTCTCTGGTTAAAATATGGTTTGGTCAAAGAGTAGAGCAGAAGGGGCAGGAATAAGAATAGGCTATGATTCATATGATTCCTAGAACATGGAACTAAAAGAGAACACCTTGCCCAGACCTGTGATTTTACAGCCAATATCTCTGACAAGTCACCATCTGGCACTGACTTGAACATCTCCAGTGAAGGCAGGCTCAGTGCCTCCTGAGGCAGCCTGTGGCTACTTTGGGATGGAGGGAAATTGGGGCAGTTTCCCCTAACGAAAATCTGCCTCTAGTCAACTTTCCTCCACTGCTCCTAGGTCCTCCCTGTGGAATCAAAGCAAGCACATGTATTCTTTATGGCAGCCCCTCAACTCCTTGAAGATAGTGATCATGTGCTAAGACCTCTCTTCTCCAAGCTCCATATATCTTCGTACAGCATGGCCATTCTGGTTGCCTTCCTCCAGACCTCCAGTTCCTCAATGGCCTTCCCCCAGTGTGGCCCTGGAGGGATTTTTGTACCCTCTGAGGTCTGCTGGGAGCAAGCAATACCTAGAAACCATTTCTCTCTGGTTCATTTTCTTGGGTAGGGAGGTGGACTGGGCAGCTTTGAAATGGTCACTTCCATTGATGCTGCCACCCAATAAGGCCTGATTCCCTTGGGTCCCTTTCTTCCCCTCTTTGTTCTCAATCTCTTTTGTTTGCCCCTGAACTTCTGGTTATATTTTTTTACCTTTAGGGGTATTGACAGAAGGGGAGAGGGCTACAAAAAACCAACTGAGTCCCAAGATCACGTGCCCCATCTGTTGATAATTAGCAGAGGTGGTCACGTCAGGAAGCAAAGGTACCCCATATGTGCTTTCATGCCAGTCATTGCTCTGTCTCCGTGCTTCAAGTGGGCAGGTGTTCTGTTAAGTGGGCATGTCTTCAGACAGCTTCTGTGTTCTTCTAAATGGCAATAGTAATCATTCCAAAAGAGCTCTGTAGATATAGAGATATATATGTACAGAGGGGCTCGGGGAGGGGGGGAATTGCCTGTAATTTTATTTCAACTCTGGTTTCTACCTTTGCATTTTGCAATGTCTGTATGGTATATATCGGTGCAAATCCCCCCACCAACAAGGCCGCCCAGGTTTGAAGCCCAGCCTCTCTGTGTACAAATGAGGAAAACGATATTCCATGTGTGATGTTCCTGACTCTTCTTGTAAATGACGTCTGGACTGTGAATGAGAAGTTTTTACAAGTATAATAATTTATTACAGCTCAGACTGTCTGTTCAGTCTGGGTCTATTTTTTTTTTAAACAGCATGTTGGAATAAATTTTCTAAGTCCCAACATAGCCCTCCTTGCCTGGCTGGTGACCTTTACTCACCCAACATGAGAGCTGGAGGGAGCCTTCAACACCATCATGTCAAATCCCCTCATTTTCCCAGATGGGGAAATTGAGGTCCAGAAAGAAGAGATCTCTGCTTGAGGTCATGTAGGGAGATAGTGGCAAAATTAGGACTAGAACCTGCTGTATCCACCCCTACCACCACCACCCCAATTCACTTTTAGGATCATAGATTTAGAACTAAGAGAGACCTTAAACACTAAGCCAACTATCTCATTTTATAGACCATAACAGCATTTATATAGTGCTTTTAGGTTATAAAACACTTTACAGATCCTTGAAACAAGGCACTCTTATCATCTGTATTTTACATATGGGGAAACTGAGGCTGAAGGAAATGAAGTGACTTGCCCAGGGTCATACAGTTAGTATGTATCAAGGGCCAGATTTGAACTCAGATTTTTTTTCGGACTTCAAGCCCAGCCCTTTCTCCACAATGTCTCTTAGCTACCTCTACATGAAAAGACTCAGGCACAAAGAAAGTAGATTCAATTGCCTAAAGTCACCCAGGTTCTAAGTAGTAGAGGGGTAAAGGATGGAGTCACTCTGGGTGGTCATCTCTGATCATGTCTGAGTCTGTCTGGAGGGGAGAGGGGCTTAGGGCAGGGTTTACCTGGCAGCACAGAATAGTGCAAAGAACTTGGGCCTCAAAAAGAACTGAGCTTGAGTCCTTTGGCCAACATTGCTCAGGGTCACAGGAATATTGACTTAGAGCTGGAGGGTACCTTAAAAGTCATCTTTTCCAACCCCCTTGTTGGACAGAAACACTGCGGCCCAGAGAAGCTAGGTTACTTGGCCCAAGTAATGAGCAGTAAGTGTCAGGACTCAATATCCACTGCCCAGAGGCAGCCTTGGGTATCAGCTATCTCTTTCGCCAGAATGAGGGGATTGAGCTACATGCTCATAATGACCTCAAGGGAATCCAGTTGGGGAGTTTTGGATTACCCATAAAAGGTCAATGTATCTCACTGGATGAACAGGAAGTGTGGGCCTTTTGCTGATCAATGAGCAAGAGAAGGATTTCCCAGCCTGAGGTGAGGCTGCGCCCTGTAGAGGCAAATACCTAACCTATGACTGAGAGCAAAATGTTGGGGCTGGGAGGACCCTTAGAACAGAGAATATTAGTGCTGGAGAAAGCTTAGAATATAAGAGCATCAGGGCTGGAAGGACCCTTAGAACAGAGAATATTAGTGCTGGAGAAAGCTTAGAATATAAGAACATCAGGGCTGGAAGGACCCTTAGAACAGAGAATATTAGTACTGGAGAAAGCTTAGAATATAAGAACATCAGGGCTGGAAAGACCCTTAGAACAGAGAATATTAGTGCTGGAGAAAGCTTAGAATATAAGAGCATCAGGGCTGGGAGGACCCTTAGAACAGAGAATATTAGTGCTGGAGAAAGCTTAGAATATAAGAGCATCAGGGCTGGAAGGACCCTTAGAACAGAGAATATTAGTGCTGGAGAAAGCTTAGAATATAAGAACATCAGGGCTGGAAGGACCCTTAGAACAGAGAATATTAGTACTGGAGAAAGCTTAGAATATAAGAACATCAGGGCTGGAAGGACCCTTAGAACAGAGAATATTAGTACTGGAGAAAGCTTAGAATATAAGAACATCAGGGCTGGAAGGACCCTTAGAACAGAGAATATTAGTACTGGAGAAAGCTTAGAATATAAGAACATCAGGGCTGGAAGGACCCTTAGAACAGAGAATATTAGTACTGGAGAAAGCTTAGAATATAAGAACATCAGGGCTGGAAGGACCCTTAGAACAGAGAATATTAGTACTGGAGAAAGCTTAGAATATAAGAACATCAGGGCTGGAAAGACCCTTAGAACAGAGAATATTAGTACTGGAGAAAGGTTAGAATATAAGAGCATCAGGGCTGGGAGGACCCTTAGAACAGAGAATATTAGTGCTGGAGAAAGCTTAGAATATAAGAGCATCAGGGCTGGGAGGACCCTTAGAACAGAGAATATTAGTGCTGGAGAAAGCTTAGAATATAAGAACATCAGGGCTGGGAGGACCCTTAGAACAGAGAATATTAGTACTGGAGAAAGCTTAGAATATAAGAACATCAGGGCTGGAAGGACCCTTAGAACAGAGAATATTAGTACTGGAGAAAGCTTAGAATATAAGAACATCAGGGCTGGAAGGACCCTTAGAACAGAGAATATTAGTACTGGAGAAAGCTTAGAATATAAGAACATCAGGGCTGGAAGGACCCTTAGAACAGAGAATATTAGTGCTGGAGAAAGCTTAGAATATAAGAGCATCAGGGCTGGGAGGACCCTTAGAACAGAGAATATTAGTGCTGGAGAAAGCTTAGAATATAAGAGCATCAGGGCTGGAAGGACCCTTAGAACAGAGAATATTAGTGCTGGAGAAAGCTTAGAATATAAGAACATCAGGGCTGGGAGGACCCTTAGAACAGAGAATATTAGTACTGGAGAAAGCTTAGAATATAAGAACATCAGGGCTGGAAGGACCCTTAGAACAGAGAATATTAGTACTGGAGAAAGCTTAGAATATAAGAACATCAGGGCTGGAAGGACCCTTAGAACAGAGAATATTAGTACTGGAGAAAGCTTAGAATATAAGAACATCAGGGCTGGAAGGACCCTTAGAACAGAGAATATTAGTGCTGGAGAAAGCTTAGAATATAAGAGCATCAGGACTGGAAGGACCCTTAGAACAGAGAATATTAGTACTGGAGAAAGCTTAGAATATAAGAACATCAGGGCTGGAAGGACCCTTAGAACAGAGAATATTAGTACTGGAGAAAGCTTAGAATATAAGAACATCAGGGCTGGAAGGACCCTTAGAACATAGAATATTAGTACTGGAGAAAGCTTAGAATACAAGAACATCAGGGCTGGAAGGACCCTTAGAACAGAGAATATTAGTACTGGAGAAAGCTTAGAATATAAGAACATCAGGGCTGGAAGGACCCTTAGAACAGAGAATATTAGTACTGGAGAAAGCTTAGAATATAAGAACATCAGGGCTGGAAGGACCCTTAGAACAGAGAATATTAGTGCTGGAGAAAGCTTAGAATATAAGAACATCAGGGCTGGAAGGACCCTTAGAACAGAGAATATTAGTACTGGAGAAAGCTTAGAATATAAGAACATCAGGGCTGGAAGGACCCTTAGAACAGAGAATATTAGTACTGGAGAAAGCTTAGAATACAAGAACATCAGGGCTGGAAGGACCCTTAGAACAGAGAATATTAGTACTGGAGAAAGCTTAGAATATAAGAACATCAGGGCTGGAAGGACCCTTAGAACAGAGAATATTAGTACTGGAGAAAGCTTAGAATACAAGAACATCAGGGCTGGAAAGACCCTTAGAACAGAGAATATTAGTGCTGGAGAAAAAGCTTAGAATATAAGAACATCAGGGCTGGGAGGACCCTTAGAACAGAGAATATTAGTGCTGGAGAAAGCTTAGAATATAAGAGCATCAGGGCTGGGAGGACCCTTAGAACAGAGAATATTAGTACTGGAGAAAGCTTAGAATATAAGAACATCAGGGCTGGAAGGACCCTTAGAACAGAGAATATTAGTACTGGAGAAAGCTTAGAATATAAGAACATCAGGGCTGGAAGGATCCTTACAACAGAGAATATTAGTGCTGGAGAAAGCTTAGAATATAACATTACAACCTAGAATGTCAGAACTGAGAAGGACCTTAAAATAGGCAATGGCACAGCTTGGAGAGACCTTAGAAAAGAGAATGGCAGAGTGGAGAGGGGCCTTATAACAGAATATTAGCACCAGAAGAAGAAACAGAATGTCAGAGCTGGGAGAAATCTCAGAAGTAAGGAAGTCAGAACATGAACCTTAGAATATCAGATGATAAGAAGCTTAGAACAGAGCTGAAAGAAACTATTTTAAAATATATTTTTAAATCCTTCCCTTCTGACTTAAAATCAAAACTGTGTATTGGCTCCAGAGTGGTAAGGGCTAGGCAGTGGGGGTTAAGTGACTTGCCCAGGGTCACATAGCTGTCCAAGGCCACATTTGAGCCAAGGCCCTCCCATCTCTAGGTTTGGCTTTCAATCCACAGAACCACTTAGCTGCCCCCTGAAAGAGACTTTAGATAGCATCTAGCCTAACACCCTTAGTATCTAGATGGAAAGACTGAGGTCCAGAGAGAGGAAATAACTTGTCCCGTGGTCATATAAGTAGTGTTGGATCCAAGCATGTGAAGACTCCCCCATGGAAAGGGTCATGAGAACAATTTGTTCCAATGGCCATGCAGGTGGCTGAAGTGGGAGTCATAGAGTCCTCAGAGCTTGGTCATCCACTGCATCCTGGGCCTTCATTGGTCATCCTGACTTTTGTCTGGCCACTGGACTTGGCCTGGAAGACAGTGTGAGGCTAATGACTGTGCAACCCTGCCTCACCTAAATCCAATTCATGCTTGAGTCAAGCTATTGCCCCATGACGCCATTGGTCCTCTTCCAAAACAAAGGGTGAACAATGGAAGAAGGGGTGACTGCAGAGCTTCTGTAGGGATCTTAGGACCTTAGACCTTTGTAAATGGGAGTCACTCTGGGTTTGCCCAGCCGTAGATGGATGCCCAAACCAGTGGTCAGCGAAGGAGAAGGGGAGCTAGGAGACTGAGCTTCCCCTGGATGGGCCTCAGTTTCTACAGCTGTAAAATGAAGGAGTTGTAGAGTATAGGACCTCCTTCTGCCATTTTAACCTATTGGCGACATGCGCTGTGAGCAAATCACTTTGAAATTTTTCCCATCTGTAAAATGGGGATGAAAATGCTGGTGCTGCCTTTCCCACAGGAATATTGTAGAGAAGAAGAAAATACCTCTTGGTAAGGTTTGAAGTGATACAAAATGGGAGTCATTCTCATCTCATTCTTTATTATTACCAGCACCTGTTCTTCCCTGCCACCAGCTCTCACCCTTCCCATGCAGCTCAAAGCTCTTCCCCTCCCCTCCTATCCCTGAGCAAGTCCTCAGTTGGCCCCAAACTGCTCGACCACTTCCATACCCACCCCAGCCAGCCCGCTTGTTGTTCAGTTGTTTCAGTCATACCTGGCTCTTCGTGGCTCCTCGGGGGTTTCTTGGCGAAGATACTCAAGTGACTTGCCATTTCCTTCTCCATCTCAGTTGACAGATGAGGAAACTGAAGTAAACAGAATGAAATGACTTGCCCAAGGTCACAGGTTAGAAAGTGCCTAAAGCTGGATTTGACCTCCTGACTCCAGGGCTGGCTCTCTATCCATTATCCTGGCCTAAAGCAACTGGCTGATGCCCTCCTGGACCTGAGGACTTCATTAGCAAAAGCAGGTGGGGGCTGCTGGCAGGAGTGGGCTTGACCTTGTGGCCTTGGAGTCAGCTCCCTAAACTCCTTGGCCTACGCTTTCAGCCCAGAGCAAGAGCTCTTGTCCTCAGACCCTAAAGAGTTTGGCACTCTGGAGAGGCAGAAGGTCATGGAGGGAAGAATGCAGAGCCTGAGACGGGGACCTGGACTCAGTCGCCAGTTCTGCCACTGGCTTATTGGGTGACTTTGAGCAAGTCACTTCTCCCCCTGAGTTCAAGGTAGTTATCTAAAAGATGGGGATGATAAACTTCAAGGCCATTTAGTCCAACTCCCTCATTTTCCAAATGAGGAAACTGAGGCCCAAGAGTCAAAGTCACAGGTAATAAGTGTCAAATGGGAAATTTAACCCCAAGGTCCTCTGACCCCTGGACCAGTGCACTCTGTGGTACCAGCATCTTCTTTCTTCTCCTTCTCCATCCTTATCTTCAAAATGACACCTTAATTCCTTAGAATAGTGGACAGAGCACTGGACCTGAAGTCCAGAAAATGTGAGTTCAAATTCAGCCTGAATGCCTATTAGCTGTCCAAGCAATTCACCCTCTTTCCATCTGCTTCAGTTTCCTCAACTGTAAAATAGGGATAATAATAGCACCTGCTTCCCAAGATTATTGTGGGGATCAGCTGAGATAATAGCTGTTAAGTGTTTGGCACAGTACCTGGCACATTTTAGGTACTTAACAAATGCTTATTTCTTTCCTTCCTCCCTCCCACCCTTCCTTCCTTCCTTCTTTCCTTCCTTCCTCCCTCTCTTCCTTCCTCCCTCTCTTCCTTCCTCCCTCCCTTCCTTCCTTCCTTTCTCCCCTTCTTCCTTCCTTTCTCCCCTTCTTCCTTCCTTCCCTCCTCCCTTCTGTCCTTCCTTCCATCCTTCCTTCCTTCCTTTCCTTTCCCTCCCTCCCTTCCTCATTCCCTTCCTTCCTTCCCTCCTTCCTCCCTCCCTCCCTCTCTTCCTTCCTTCCATCCTTCCTCCCTCCCTTCCTTCCTTTCTTCCTTCCTTCCTCCCTCCCTCCCTGCCTCCCTTCCTCCCTTCCTCTCTTCATCCCTCCCTCCTTTCCTTCCTCCCTCCCTTCCTTCCTCCCTTCCTTCCTCCCTTCTCTTCTTCCTTCTTTCCCTCCTCCCTTCTGTCCTTCCTTCCATCCTTCCTTCCTTCTTTCCTTCCTTCCTTTCTTTTCCCTCCCTCCCTTCCTCACTCCCTTCCTTCCTTCCTTCCTCCCTCCCTCCCTCCCTTTTTTCCTCCTTTACTCCCTCCCTTCCTCCCTTCCTTCCTCTCTTCCTTCCTCCCTTCCTCCCTTCCTTCCATCCTTCCTTCCTCCCTCCCTCCCTTCCTCCCTCCCTCCCTTCCTCCCTTCTTCCCTTCCTTCCATTATCTCCTACATTGGGAGGGATGTTAAAGTTCCTTAAGTCCAGCTCCCAGTCACTTTACTAATCAGAAATCTCAGACCAGAATCCAATCAGATCAGACTCATGGGTGACCACAGAGTATTGGGGCCAGAAAAGACCTTGGAGAGCATCTAGTTGAAACCTCTGATCTCACTGAGGAGCCAGAACCCCTGCCCTCCTCCACCTCCAGATCTCTGGGCTCTGGTCCAGTATTGTCCACTGCAGAGGCCAGTCTACCTTTCAGATGATAACAGCCCGCCCTTGGGCATAGGCTCAGGTCCTGGATCCTCTGGGCCCTTCTCATCCTGCCCCTCCCTTCCCCATTCGTGTCCTCCTCCCCTCTTGGGGACCCTGAGCCCTGAAGTCACCCCAGCCTCCATTCCTGCCTGCCTTCTCACCCCACCTGTAGCCCTGGCTCCCTCCCACAAACAGACTCCGTGTTCTCCAGCCTGTCACCCTGTTGCTTCCTGGAGGCAGCAGGCCTGGCTTTTCCCTTTTAGGGGAAGAAAAGAGCAGTCCTGGGCCTCCTAATCCCTCTGCCCAGGTTCCCTTGTCAATGAGGCCAGATCCAGTTACCAGGTGTTTTGAGGAAGAACGGGCTAAGCTGGCTGGTCCAATCAGCGTGCCCGTTTCGGTCTGTGTCTCAGAGCCATACAAGGCTGCCAGGCGTTGGGGTGGTGGCTCCCAAGCAGGCATGGAGCAGCCACATCCTAGGCCCTGGCACCCAGCCCCACCTCCCTTCTCTCCAGCCCGCACGTCCTCCTAATCCCAGCCTGGGAGACTAGGACTTGGCAGCAACAGGGTGGGGAGCCCCACATGCTTCCACAAAAGGCTGGGCCTA
This sequence comes from Monodelphis domestica, assembly GCF_027887165.1. Classification (NCBI taxonomy): domain Eukaryota; kingdom Metazoa; phylum Chordata; class Mammalia; order Didelphimorphia; family Didelphidae; genus Monodelphis; species Monodelphis domestica. The sequence goes on along the minus strand of NC_077230.1, from coordinate 371,031,446 downwards.
TTTGGACAGATTCCCTTCCTTGCCTTGGGCCTGTTTCCTCCTTGTAGGATGAGGGGCTTAGATGATATCAAAATAGCTAGCCCTTATATAGCAACAGCGAGTTTGCAGAGCATGCATTATCTCACTTCCTCCTCCTCCTCAACTCTGGGACATTGGTATTTCTCATCCCCATTTTGTAGATGAGGAAACTGAGGGACACAAGGTCAAGTGACTTGACTGGTCACATAGCTGGTAAGTATTGGAAGCAGGATTTGAATGTGGGTCTTCCTCTAAGTCAAACAGCCTATAATACAATTTTGAAAGACCCTGCCAATTCTAAATCCTGCCAACCCAACAAAGGAGCCGGCTCCTTGCATAGCACCCACTGTGCAACCTCAGTCCACCCAGCCAGGGTGCACACACCAGTGGACACAAAAGCCAAGCAGAGTCATGGCAGGATGGCTTCTTTTCATGCCGTGGTCTGCCCTCCACCGTCAGCAAGCCTTTCTTGGGGCATACAGGGTGGAGGAGAATGGTCTCTCCCGGCTCTTGTAAAATGGAATTCCTGCTGCTCATTTCCCTGAAGCTCAACAAAGTGATGAAAACCATGACCTCAGGAAAGGAGAAGCATCCAGAAGCACCTACTATGTGCTCAGCTTGGGGATACAAGAATAGGCAACGTGGGATAGAGGAAGGGGCCTTGGATTTGAAATCATAGGGCCAGAATTCAAGTTTTCCAGTCTCTGTCTTGGTACCCAGGTGACCTTAGACATGTCCTTTCCTGAGGCTTTAAAGCCTCAGTGTCCTCATCTACAAAATGGAACGGTGGGACCCATCAGTCTCTAAGCCTCCCTCCAGATTTAAATCTAAGAGCCTACTAGGAAAGCAACCAGTTCCTGCCCTCGTCTTGGAGAGCAGACACTGATAGGGGCACGAAGAGTCGGATATGGCCGAACAACAGTATCTGGACATGCAGATTTGTACCCAAAAGTAGAGTGCAAAGTGATTTCAAAGGGGACATGATAACCCTTGGGATAGAGATGAAGAATGGCTTGGAGCACTGGATGGGACCCGAGCTGGTCTCTGAAGGAAACCAGGGCTCCAAGAGGCAAAGGCGGGTAGAGGAGCATGATGTTCCTGACCTTCACGTGTGTGCCCTACCCAGTGGTGTGCGAGGAAATGTTTAACAAACTCTGGACATTTTAGAAAAACCCTCACCTTCCACCTTAGAATTAATACTGTGTATTGTTTCAAGGCAGAAGAGTGGTAAGGGCTAGGCAATGAGGGAAACTGAGTCTCAGAGAAGACATCCAGGGTCACAGAAGTCAGCAGTAGTAGCAGAATTCAAACTCAGGTCTTGGGAGGTAACAGAGCATCAGCTCAAAGGTGAAGAGACTTATAACCCAAGTGCTGTCCCCAGGCAGCATCCTGGCCAGGGAAAGGGGAGCCCAGACAGCAGCCTGGCCAAGGATGGATTAGCACATCATCCCTACGTGTCTGCACACCCCACAGCTGGCTTAGCTTCTTCCAAGGCATGACGGGAGGAGCTCTAAGAGGGAGCCACTGGGTGTTGCAAGCCCTGATCTTCCTTCTGCTCCTCCTCCCCACAGCACACCATACATATACACAGACACCCCTGCTTGCCGCACCCTGGTAGGCTCCAGGAGCAGCCAAAGGCTGAGGGGCCAAGGCAGGGCTGGGCCCAACAAGGAGGGGTGGAGGACTGGCGGGCAGGCAAGAAACGTGACGGAAGGATGGCCGGCAGCTGTGCTGTTTGCTTACCTGGGGATGTGGGGCAGGGAGGGAGGGAGGCAAGTTAAATATAGACACAGGATTATGCAGAGGCGGCCTGGGAAAACCTGGTGAAGCCTTGAGGCTGGTCTAACCACTCACTTCTCACTTACACCACTCACTGCCCTGTAGGCCTTGGCTCTGTTGAGGCTGATTCCACTTCTGCCATCTTCCTTCCTTATCCTGCTTTGAACTGAGAGTCGAGGGAGCTCGGTTCTTAGCCAGCTATGTGACCTCAAGCAAATCACTTCTCTAGAAACCGCAGTTTCTCCATCTGTAGAATGGCACAGATAATCTCAATCCTACAAGGCTCTACTGAGGGACAACTGGGAATATGGGTGGGAGGTCATTTAAACTGGTAAAAATTACCATGGGGGCAGCTGGGTGGCTCAGTGGATTGAGAGCCAGGTTTAGAGACAGGAGGTCCTGGGTTCAAATCTGGCCTCAGATACTTCCCAGCTGTGTGACCCTGGGCAAGTCACTTGACCCCCATTGCCTAGCCCTTACCACTCTTCTGCCTTTGGACCAATATACAGTATTGATTCTAAGACAGAAGGTAAGGGTTTAATAAAAATCACCACCCAGGTCTGAGGTAGTATTGCTGCCTTAGTCATCATCAGTATTGTAGCCATCCTCATCCCTGTTCTCTCTCATTACTCTATGAAGGTCCTCTTGGCTCAGATTCTTATTTCCCCTTTCCCAGTCACCAACTCTCAATCTCCCAGGCTCCACTGGGTCCAAGGGGCACCTCTATCTCTAGACCACCTCCACTATGGCACCAAGACCCCCTGCCTCTCCCACCCCCACCATTCCTGGGCCTTCCTCTGGACAGAGAACAGGATAGAAAATATCAGTAGTTGGGGGTGAACCAGCTTTCCTGGTGGTCATTCTTGGACTAGTGCCCCACTCTCCCTAAGGGGTGACAGAAAGAAGTGAGCAGTCCATGGTTGTCCTTCTCATAATTCTTTTTCTTTTTTTAAACACTTAAGTTCTATCTTAGAATCAATACTGTGTATTGGTTTCAAGGCAGAAGAGTGTTAAGGACTGGGCAATGGGAGTCAAATGACTTACCCAGGGTCACACAACTAGGAAGTATCTGAGGTCAGATTTGAACTCAGAATCTCCCATCTCTAGTTCTTTTTTTTTTAATTTTATTTTTTCTTCCATTACATGAAAAACACTATTTCTCACTTTTTTTTTTTTAAGTTTGAACCAAATTCTCCCCCTCGCCCTTCCCTGAGACAGCAACCAGTCTGATACGGACTTTCCATGTGCAGTGATGTGAAACCTTTTCCTGTGTTAAGTCATTTGATCCTTCTCATAGTTCTGCTCTGACTTTCCAGCCCAGGACACACAGATCTGTTTGGACACATACATAAGTCTACATTCGTACGTAGGCCCACATACACTCAAACACAGGAGTTCAGCAAAGGGGGCCCATGAAACCCTATGTAGGTCCAAAAGAAACCGGTGACTTCCCAGGGTATCCTAAGACTTTTGGGGACGCCTGCATATGGCTCCATTTGTACAAACATTGTTCCACCATTTCTTTTCTTAAAAATAATGTTAAGCCCTCACCTTCCGCCTTAGAATCAATATTATATATTGGTTCTGAGGCAGGAGAGTGGTAAGGGCTAGGCAATTCAGGTTAGGAGACTTGCCCAGGGTCACACAGCTGGGAAGTGTCTGAGGACAGATTTGAACCCAGGACTTCCCATCGCTAGGCCTGGTTCTCAATCCACTGAACCACCCAGCTGCCCCCTCCAACATTTATTCATTTGCTTGTCTGAGTACACAGAAGCATACATATGGCTAGGATCATACATACATGTTCACTCACCTTGCAATACATATTAAAAATATAGATATAGATATATAAACACACACTTAGAGATCTGTGCCAGTGCATAGCCTGAACGTACCCCATGTTAGCAAACACGCTCATGCATGTACACACATATCTTTTCCTTGGAAGAGGCAGAATGAAACAATGGAAGCCAACTCTAGAGTGGGAGGCTGAGCCCCAAGTTCGAGTACCATCCCTGGCAATAACTCACTGTGTAACCCGGGCAAGGACTTGCCCTTTCCAGTCCTCATGACCGGAAGGAGGATGACTCGGTGGTCTCAGGCCCCTCCTGGGCAGATGCCTTGGAGTCTTCCCAAGTGGGAAGGACTTTAGGTCTTTCAAAGATGGCGCCCTTGCCCAACGTGAACAGCTAATGGTGGTAGCGGAAGGGAGAGAGAGTGGAAGGACAATAGCTCTTGGGTTCACCAGTCATTGCTATTTAGAAAATTCTTTCTTCCTAACAACTGTATGACACGGACAGGACGAGTCTCATCGCCCCCATTTTATAGATGAAGAGACTGAGGTTCAGAGAGGGGAAAGGACCCCCAAGGCTGAGGTCAGCCGGCTGGTTAAGGGTGAAGTGGAGATTCAAAGCCAGGTGTCCCGGCTTCCATCCTAGACTCTCTGGGCCACCCCAGCTCTCAGGGAGCAACCTGCTTTCCACCCGGCCCTGGCCTGGCCTGGCCTGAGAGTCTGGGCCCTGCTGCTCCCACCTGTTTGTTTGCTCAGTGGAGCAGTCTGCTGGGGCCTCATGGGGCAAGAATGCGAGGAGCCCCCAGGCTGCCTGCCAAGCCGGACCCGCCCCGCCACCGCCAGGCCTCCCTGCTCACACTGCCTGTCTGTCTGTCTGTCTGTGGCTGGCAGGGCTGGCCCCTCGGGGCGGGGCACAGGCCACCGGGCGGGCCGGCGGGCCGCTCGCTCCTTTTTAGGCATCAGGCTGTCGGGGAGGAGGTGGCAGTCGGGGCCCTGCGGCCCGGGCGTACGTGAGAAACCGCGGCAGCTGGGAGCGAGGCTGCCAGCCACTGGGAGGTGCCCGGGCTCAGGCAGTCGAGGAATCTTGTCTGAGGCCCAAGAGTGGGGACGAGAAGAGCCAAGCCAGAGCCCAGGAGAAGGGGAGAAGCGCATCCCCACGATCGCTGCCAGCCTCTCCATCATGGCCTCCTGGAACAAGGACGGGGTCTTCGTGCCAGCTCTGCGGCTTCCTGGCTGTGTGGCCCTGGGCAAGTCACTCGTCTGCCCCGAGCCTCGATGACTGCAAGCGTGAAACAGGGTGATTGTCCCGGAGAAGCTCCGATGGGAGCGTGAAGGGTCCATGGAAGTAACCCCACGAATGACTCAGATTGCTCTAGCCTCTTCTGGGACCGAGCCAGGGCAACTGCTGTGCACCCCATTTTGTACAGATGGGGAAACCGAGGCTCAGGGAGGAGCCGGGGCCTGCCCCTGGGTGTACAGGCAGTTAGAATCCCAGAATCCAATAGGAATGATACCTGTCATTTGGGTGGAGGGGAACATCCTGCAACCAGTGCAGATCAGCTGGCTTTCTCTGGCTTGGAACTGGATGCTCCATCCATTCTACACATGCCTCCCCTTTGGATCTTAGCCAGGCTTTTTAGGTGGGACTAAACATCACAGGAAAGGGGTACAGCTAGATGGCTCAATAGGGAGAACCTGGGTTCAAGTCTGGCCTCAGACACTTCCTAGCTGAGTGACCCTGGGCAAGTCACTTTACTCACAATGCTTGGCCCTCGCCACTTTTTTGCCCTGGAACCAATACATGGTATTAATTCTTCTTTTTCTTTTAAACCCTTACCTTCCAAACTAAAATCTCTTCTGTGTATTGGTTCCAAAGTAGAAAAGTGGGAAGGGCTAAGCAAAGGGTGTGAAATGACTTGCCCAGGGTCACACTGTTGGGAAGGTCAAATTTGAACCCAGGACCTCGAGTCTCTAGGCTGTCAATCCACTGAGCCACCTAGCTGCCCCCACACTGTACTGATTAGTAGATAGAAGGTAAGAGTTTTGAAAAACTTTTTTTAAAATATTGAGGCTAGTTTAGATAATGTCAAAGGTTACTTCTTCCAGCTCAAAATCTGTGATCCCAGGACCCTCCACCTCTCCTTTCTGCCCCCTCTACCTCCTTGTATATCCAGACCTGGATTTCCTTTGTTTGCAGCCTTCCGTAGCGGCCCTCCCCGGCGCTGACCACCCTTCTCCCCACTCCCTCTCTCAAAGCCAGAAGGAGCTGGCACGCCTCTCCCTCCCCATCGCCACTTGCAGACTTGTCTTCTGCCAATACCAATCAACAATCCTCCCTTTGAAATTCCTGCCATCCAAGCAAACCGCCCTCCTGAGCCTGGCTGCTGTCATCTCCCTCCTTCCTCCAACACTCGGGGACTCAGCTCCCAGCCTTCCCAGCTCAGCCGGCATCCTCACAATCCTGGCTCTTCCCCGCACCGTTTCTCACCATCTCTCCCTTTAGGCTCCCCGTCACTCCCTCCCTCATTCTGACCCTCCTGGACCACAGTTTCCTATCATTACCTCTTACCCCTTCTGTGTGTGGTACCATGAAAAGAGTGCTGGCTTTGGAGTCGGAGGGTGTGGGTTCAGCTTCTCCCTCGGATGCCTCTATTCGAGGCAGCTACGTGGCGCCATAGTCCTGGAGTCTGGAAGACCCGAGTTCGTATCGAACCTCAGAGACTCACTAGCTCTGTGGCCTTGAGCTGGTCACTTAAATCCATTTGCCTTGTTTTCCTCATGTGTAAAATGAGTGGAAGAAGGAAATGGCCAACCACACCATTCTCTTTGCCAAGAAAACCTTAAATAGGGTCAAAAAACACAGCTGAACGACAATAAGGAATGGTGCTGATTGGTTCTCTACAAATCCCTAAGCTGGGCTCTCACCGCCGCACAGTGATCCTTCTGTCCATCTTTGACTGACTCTCCCATTGACCCTCCTTTCTTAGAGTCAGAAAGTCTCTGAGATGGAAGGGACCCCACGGGGAATCAAGACCCAGCTGAACCCAGACAGGAATCTTTCCTATACCTCGCCCATCCTCTTGGTACTGCCTCTGGACTCATGGGACCTTGCTGGCTTCAAATCCTGCCCTTGCCACCTGCGCGGTGGTGACAAGCCATACTCCCCCCCCCCCACGCCTCAGGCAGCCCTCTTCTATAAAAACAAAAGGGTTAAATTAAATGACCCTTCCATTCCCTCCTAGCTCTGAGATTCTGAGCCTATAATCCCCCCCCCCATTTTTATAGCAGGTTGTTGGGTTTTTGCTTTTTAAAAAACAGCAAGCTAAATAGGAGGTTGTTAACAGAGAGAAGATACTAGAATTAACAGGGGTTGGGAAAGGCTTCCAGCAGAAGCTAGGATTTTATTGGGGACTTGAAGGAAGTCAGAGAGATCAGTAGTGAGAGAGAGGGACAGAGAGAGCATTCTCAGCATGGGAGACAGACAGAGAACCAAGAGATGGAGTGTCTTGTTCACAAACAACCAGGAGCAAAGTCTTCTGTTCCTCCAGACAACTTCAACAGGTCCTCAAAGGACCCTTGATGACTTTCTTCTGGAAAATATGGGCATCCTTTCTAAGCCACAGCTCCTGGGATCGAATACAGCATCCCCAAGGTGGGCTGAGCGGGAGAGAGAATGGCAGGACTTCCACCTCCCTCCTTAGTCCTGGCTGCCTCAACTAAAATCTCTAATGCTCTTCTTGATCCCCCTTAATGCTCGTGCCCTGCTTCTGATGATCATCTCCAATTTATCCTGTCCTGGTTTGGTTATACAGAACAGTGTGCATGTTGCCTTCCCCCTTTAGGTTGTTAATTCCTAGAAAGCAGGGGATGGGTTTTGCCCTCATTTGAATTCACAACATTTAGCAGAGTACATACAATAGTTTTTTTTTATTATTTTAAACTCTTCTCTTCTGTTTTACAATTAATACTGTGTATTGTTTCTAAGACAGAAGAGCAGTAAGGGCTAGGCAATGGGGGTTAAGTGATTTGCCCAGCATCACACAGCTAGGAAGTGTCTGGGGACAGATTTGAATCTAGAATCTTCCATCTCTGGGCTTGACTCTCAATCCACTGAGCCACTCAGCTACCCCTACATTATTATTATTATTAATGTTAATTAATTTAATAAATGCTTGTTGATTTGTTGACAATCTCTCTGGGCCTCAGTTTCCTCATCTGTAAAATAAGGGGGTTGGACTAGATGGCCTCTGAGATCAATCAGCCAATGAGCAAACATTTATTAATTTCCTACTATTGTCCAGGCGCTGTCCAAGGAGGCAAAAGCTATTCTGGTGGCTCTAGAGCTGGGGTTCTTTTAAGCCATCCTGGGTTCGTGTTATTAGTTACCTGCTGCTCCTGGAAATGGCCTGCCCAAGGTGACACAGTTAGAGGCAGTATCCCAATGGAGAATAGAACCAAGATCTCCAGCCGGTGTAGACTTTTTTCCACCCAGCATCAGTGGCTGGGAAGGATGCCATACTCTGTGTGCCGCCGCTGCCCCCTGGTGGCTGCTCGCTCACACTTGACATTGTTCCAGTTTCTCAAAGACCTTCCCATCCCATGCGGGTTCCTCTTCCTTCCTTCCTGCACATTCTCTGTCCCTTCCTCCCCAATCTGCTACCCACCCCCAACCCCGTTCCATTTCCTGTCCTCGGGGAACGCCAAATCCAATTAAATTCCAGGTCTGGAAGAGGAGCAGAAGACAAGGAAACACATCTAATGCTCCATCTCTGACCAGCCAAGACCTCTAGGAGTTGGGGATCTGAGTCCCCCCTGAAGCACCCGATCCTCAGATGTTTTCTCCTTTCTCATCCACTAATGCCTCCTGCTTCCGAGTCTGGGGCACACAGTGGGCTCTTAAACATCAACAACTCCCCTTACCTTCTGTCTGGGAGTCAACACTGTATTGGTTCCAAGGCAGAAGAGTGGTCAGGGCTAGGCAATGGAGGTCAAGTGACTTGCCCAGGGTCACCCAGCTAGGAAGTGTCTGCGGTCATATTTGAACCCAGGACCTCCTGTCTCTAGGCCTGGCTCTCAATCCACAGAGCTACCCAGCTGCCCTCAAGGGAGGATTATATTTTTCTTTTCTTTTCTTTTCTTTTCTTTTCTTTTCTTTCTTTCTTTCTTTCTTTCTTTCTTTCTTTCTTTCTTTCTTTCTTTCTTTCTTTCTTTCTTTCTTTCTTTCTTTCTTTCTTTCTTTCTTTCTTTCTTTCTTTCTTTCTTTCTTTCTTTCTTTCTTTCTTTCTTTCTTTCTTCCTTCCTTTCTTTCTTTCTTTCTTCCTTTCTTTCTTTCTTCCTTTCTTTCTTCCTTTCTTCCTTTCTTCCTTTCTTCCTTTCTTCCTTCCTTCCTTCCTTCCTTCCTTCCTTCCTTCCTTCCTTCCTTCCTTCCTTCCTTCCTTCCTTCCTTCCTTCCTTCCTTCCTTCCTTCCTTCCTTTCTTCCTTCCTTCCTTCCTTCCTTTCTTTTTTTAAATAATCCTTACCTTCCCTCTTGGAATCAATACTGTGTATTGGCTCCAAGACAGAAGAGTGGTCAGAGTGAGGCAATGGGGGTTAAGTGACTTGCCCAGGGTCACACACACATTACAGGCTCTTAATCTATGTTTATTGACTGACTGGGGCCAAGCAGCTACCTGAAACTTTGTCCAGTGGCCCTCCAGGGCATCTCTTCAAATTCAGCAATTCCAGCCACCACCACCAGGTTCTTTTCTCTGTTCCAACCATCTCCTGATCCTCCAGCCAATCCTTATTGGAATCCAGAAGTGATACTGATGGGTATTTAATTGATCTACCATCATCTGGGAATATCTACCTCTCTTGGGACTTCTGAAAGCCTCTGATCCTCAGATCAGCCTTGGGTTCTCTAGCCCAGAGAGAGGCCAAATGACCATAGGGTAGGGCTCAGAGATACCCTGGAGGCACCATGGAAGCCTGAAGGCCACCACCCGAGACCACTCTGGGCTGGTGTTCAGCAATGGCCTACCTTGCCCTCATGGCACAGATTCCTAAGCCAGGCACTGCCCAGAGAGGCTACCCCAGTTAGATGCAATGACCAGTAGGTGCATTGGTTGGGGAAGACAGACCTGAGAGCCTGGTACGATGGTGACAGGAGCCTCCATGGATGGCAGCCCAAGGTTCGAATGAGTGAACAGGATCCAGGAGACAATAGAAGCAGGCTTCCTCCTTGCCCACCAAGCCAGTGCCACTGTCGAGTGAAGGAAGTATCTTTTCTGCTAGCTGTCTGTCCCATGCGGGTTATGTCTCTGGCCCCTGGCCATCTCTACACTTCACTCCTTTCCCAGAAATCTGTGAGAGCTGCTGCTCCCATCCACCAACTGGGAGAATCGATGTAGGGCACCCTTCTTACATCTCTGACCCATTGACACCAATATGGAGGCAGCATCCCTGTGCAGGCCCATCACAGAAGGAAAGGCCTTGGCCCTTTCAGTGAAAGGTGGCCCCTCCCTGATGCCATCCTTATCCACATTCCCTCCTCCCATTAGTGGGAAGGCCTCAGCACCACCTCTTCTTCCTTCCCTCCATTCTCTCTCCATGTCCCCCTCCCCTTGAACTTGGCTGAAATGTTGCTCATGGAATGGCAAACTGAGGACCGTCACTATTAGAAGATAGGAGGAGAGAAAGAGGAGAAGGGAGGGGACCAGTTCAGATGCCTGTTGAGTTTCTTTGGAGCCTTTGGGAGGACTGCCCTGCGTTGGGGGTGGGGGTTGCATAGGCCCCCTTTATCCCCTTCCACTTGTATCCCATTTGTACCTTCCTAGAAGCATTTCAGGGGCTTCCAAATTCTTAAAAGCAGATTTCACCCTTGTGTGAGGAAGACCTTCTCATCAGTCAGAACTGTCCTGTAATAGAACGGGCATCCCGCTTGGCTCCTCCTCTCTCAAGGAGTCCAGATGGGCCGAGTGAGCCTCCTTTTCTCGTTAAGATGATTCCTACGTGTAGAAATGGGAGGCTGGATCATAGGGATGTCGGGTAAGAACTGAAAGAGCCCTCAGAAGCCATCTAGCCCACCCTGGTTATTTTACAGAAGTGGAAACGGAAGTCTAGAGCAATCAGGTGACTTGCTCCAGTGTCATACACGTAGGAAGCATCAGCATGAAGATCTGAACCCAGGTCCTCTGGCTCCCAAAGCAGCCTCCCTTTCCATCGTATAACCTCTAAGGTCCCGTCTAGCTCTTGAGAGTACAGTTCCATGTTAGTTTGCCAGATAGGGTGGAAGTTCTCAAAAAGAAAACTCTCCTGGCAGATCAAACAGCTTTCATTGAATTACCCTCTAAGGAGGACTTTTGGGCCAAGTGACAAGTAAGAGCAGTGGCAAGATATTTAGAGCCCAGAGTGGGTGCCTCCCTGGTGTTTCTCCCAACAGAGATCCTTCATGGCCTGCTAGGAGAGAGGAAGTGCAAAAGAGATGCTCCGCTCGTGCCCACCATGTGCCATGTTCATGGAGAAGAGAATGAGTCACAGAGGAGGAGAGGAGAAGTTCCCTGGGAGCTGGGCGTCCCCCTGGGTCCTTGGCCTAGCCTAGTCACATTCTGAATCTGGGAAGGGAGAGCGATCATAGCATCACCTATTTAGATTTGGAAAGGATTTCCTAGGCCATCTAGGCCAGTCTAGGCCAGGAAGGAAACTGAGGCTCACAGAGAAAAGTATCTGTAAAATGGCGGATGGGGTTGGACTTGATGGTCTCTTGGGCCCTTCCAACTCTAAACTGTGACCCATCTTTGCTGCCAGATGGCCATATTACTGTGGATAAGCCATTCCCATTCTCTAAACCATCAGTTTCCTCTCTGAGGAATGGGTCTAATAATGCTGTCCTACCTATTCCTTTATGAACAGAAGCAAGCATGGAGGCGACTCCAGGAGAACTGGGGAGTAGCATGCAGAATCTCTCCTTCGGGGCCCATGTCCCTCCCTAGCTGTGACTCAGAGATTCTAGAAGGTTCTCTTGGTTCTTTGGGCCTGCAGGCCATGGAGGCCATTCCTAGGTAAATCCATGGCCCTCCCAGGGTGGGGTTGGGGCAGCCCTCAGGGACGGCTGTTATGAAGAAGAGAATTGATTCCTTTCCTTCTGAGTAACCCGACTGACTGACGGTGGTGACCCACCCTGGGCAGGGGAGGAGTTCAGCTCTCCTCTTCTTCTCTAGGCCTCAAGGATGAGCCCCTTGTTGGAGAAATCCCACTGCAAGGGTAGAGGAAAGAGAGCAGGGATTGGGGGCCAGAGGAGCCTATATTTGAAGCTGAAAGGAACCTTAGAGGACTTGGGGTGGAGCCCCCTCCTTTTACAGGTGAGTAAACTGAGGCCCACGGGGGCTGTGACTTATCTGGGGTCACATTGGATTCCAGCCCATTTATTCCTGGGCTCTATCTACACTGCTTCTCTAGAACGAGCACAGAGGGGAAACTGAGGCTACCTCAGAGATAGATAACCCCTCTATCGATGGCTTTTCCAGTACTCCCTCTTCACACACCCCCTTCTGGGAGTTGGGGAGCCTCCGTACCTGGAGTTCACACCCAGACCTGGATTCGAAGCCCAAGACCCTTCATTACATCAAGGAACAAGAGTCTGAGCTCCTGTAGGTCCTGGGGAGGGGAACATAGGGTGGGGTGGTCTAGATTGCTGGAGACATCCCGAGGACCCTAAACCAGCCCCCTCATTGTACAGAGGAGGAATCTGAGGCCCAAAGAAGCTCATGGCATTTGAACCCAGGACTTCTTGCTTCCAAGTCCAACATTCTCTTTCCTGTGCCATACCCAGAAGCTTTACTCAGGATAAATGGCGCCGGTGCTGAATTTGGAACCAAACCTCCCTCGTGAGCACACATCTCCAAGGCCCTAACACTGTTCTGCTGGGATCAGAAGGATGCTAGGAATCATGGGAAACCAAGCCAGAATTGGCACCCAGGACCGCCGACTTGGAGCCTTCTGCCCTCTTGGCCCCCTCCGCCCACAGTCGCACAGCCATAAGTGACAGAATTGGAAGCAAAGTTTTCTCTGGCTTCATGGACACAAAACCTTCCGCAAATCAGGAAGATGATCCAGAGCCCTAAACCAGGGGGGGGAGAGATGTGGGAAGTGAAGCCAGCAGGAGTAGGGTGCAAAGAATGTCAGATTTAGGATGAAAGAGCCTGAGACGACTCGGGCACTGCCCCTAGCTTTTCAGGGCCTCGCTTTTCTCATCTGTAGAATGGGGCAGAGGTAGCCTCTTCTGTCTCTAAAGGTCCCAGCCGGCTTGCAGTCCTCTAATCCCATGGCACTAGTTTCTAACTGAGCTCTGCCATTTACAAGCTGTGTGTCCTTGAGCGGACCATTTTTCTTGACTGGGCCTTCTCTGCAAAATAAGTAAGAAGAGGGATGACTAGGTGACTCAGTGGTTAGAGAACTAAGCCTAGAGATGGAAGGTTCTGGGTTCAAATCTGTCCTCAGACACTCCCTAGCTGGGTGACCCTGGGCAAGTCACTTAATGCCCATTGCCTAGCCCTGACCACTCTTCTGCCTTGGAGGCAATATATAATATCGATTGTCAGGCAGAACGTCGGGGTTTAATTTTTAAAATAAAAAAAAATAAATCACATTTGGAAAAGAACTCTAAAGGACATGAACAATTCATGTTTTCACCTCTAAATGTGGAGACAGTAGGGTGCAGTGGACAGGGACAAAGCTGGGTGACCGTGGGCAAGTCCCTTCACTCCCAGGAACCAAAGTTCCAGCAATAATATCTAGTTTTGATCTAAGACAGAAGGTCAAGGTTTAAAAAGTGAGGAATGTGGGCTCTCTCTCTCCCTTCCTCTCTGTCTCTGTCTCTGTCTCTGTTTCTCTCTCCCTCTCTCTCTGTCTGTCTCTCCCTCTCTCTCCCTCTTTGTCTCTCTGTCTGTCTCTCCCTCTCTCCCTCTCCCTCTCCCTTTCTCTGCCTGTCTGTCTGTCTGTCTGTCTCTCCCTCTCTCTCTCCCTCTCTCTCTCTCTCTCTCTCTCTCTCTCTCTCTCTCTCTCTCTCTCTCTCTCTCATATCCTATAAGACCTTATGCTTGTGGACTGACCCAGAATCTCCCTGGGAGGAAGCCAGGATGGGGATGAGGATGCCCATTTTACAGATGCTAACGAAGGCCCTGCTCCAGAAGGGGGCCAGCCCAAGGCCATACAAGGACCACCGGGGCTCCCGGCTGGGAGGTTACAGAGCGGAGGGGTCCGGTGGCCCCCCTTCTCCCACCCCAGAGCCCCGCCTGGCCCGGAGCCAGCCCTCCTGAGGTGGCGGCCGGGCAGGGGCCAGGGAGGGCCACCTACTTCCCAGGTGACAGCGGGGCTGCGGGGCAGGCATTGTCTGCCACACACACGGCTCCCATTCCTGGCCCGGTGGCATGGCTAGATACACAATGATGTCACTCCAGCCTCGTCTCTCTGCCAAGAGCTGGCTTGGCCCAATCGGCACGTTCATATTCCTGCAAGGCGGCTGGGAGAACAAAGCGTCCCCACTCATTCCTCCGGGCTGACTCAGCCTCCAGTCACGTAGCGCGCTATTACCAAAATTGGTACGAGGAGGTTCCCTGCCAGCCAGGCTGCCCGGGCGGCCGGCCGGGGTAAGAGGAGTCACCTTCTCTCCCGGGGGGCTGTTTGTGCCCCTTCTGCAGGGGGGGGCCCGAGGCTTTGGGGGGCAGCTAGAGCTCCCTCTGCCCCCCTCTGCCCGCCCATCTCCCGCAGGGCGAAGGAGACACCACACTGATCTTCTCCCCAGGATGGAAAGGTGGGGAGGGGGTCTGGGCCTGGAGAGGGAAGCTGGGGCTCCCAGACCAGAGCTCTGCCTTTGTGGGGGCAGAAAACCCAAACCTTCCAAGGGCTGAGCTGGAGGGAAGGGAAGGAAGTCATCCGAGGTCACCCAGGGGCCCTGACAAGCAATTCTTCTGCAATCCTTATTCCCTGTCCTTGTAACAACTAAGACAGAAGGGCAAGGGCAGGGCTTAAGTGACTTGCCCAGGGTCACCCAGCTGGGAAGTGTCTGAGGTCAGATCTGAACCCAGGACCTCCTGACTCTAGGCCTGGTGCTCTATTCACTGAGCCTGCGATAATGAATCTGAACTCAGGTCTCCTGCCTGACAAGCCAACACTTTTTTCCATCTCACACACACACACACACACACACACACACACACACGAAGCATTTTATTGAATGTCTACGGACAGGATCATAGGATTTAGAGCTAAGCAGGACTGTAATCAGTCTATCAACAAGCGTTGTGTTCATCACATATGTAGGAATCACAAAGCTGGTTCTCCAACCCATTCTGCAGAGCAGCAAACAAAGACAGCCAGGATGGTCTGTCCACAGCTGGTCAGTAAGCCGTCAGCCTGAGCCACTGGTATGGTCATCAGCAAATCCCTTCCCTTATTCAGCCTCAGTTTCCTCACCTGTAAAAGAAAGAAGATGGACTCGAGGATCTCTGAGAAACCTTCTTATGGGACATGAATTGACTCTGTGATCCCAGAGCCAGTGGGCTAGATATTAGCCCAGCCTGCCTTTCCTCGGGATGACGCTGCCCCTGGCTGAGGAAGACACAAGGAGAAAGCCAGGTAGAGTCGCAGCGAGGGATGGCAAGTAACTGGGCCAGCGGGGTGGAGGGTCAGGAGAATGTCTCAGCCAGAGGCCAGAGGAGGAAGAGCTCGAGGAAGTCTAGAGAGAAATCAGGAGAGCTTCAAGAAAGAGAGGGGTCTTGATCTGGGATTTAAAGTGCCAAAGAACGCTGAGAAGGCTTCCAGAACTTGCACAGGATGCATGTCTACTACACTCGGGGTTGCACCTGCTAGGCCTGGGACCTCTTTGCTTTGCTCTGGGAGCAGGTCATTTGCATGCCTTCGGATGTCACCAGACCAGCTTTCTGACCTCTGCCCGCAGGAAGACCCCCCTCAGGGTCAACCCTCTAAACCAAGTTGGGATCAAGGACTGGACTTTTTATTACTACCACCTGTAAAATGAAGGGTTGTTCTAGATAATGTCTCTGAGATCCCTTCCAACTCTAGATCGAAGATCTGTTCTACCTTGAGTATGCACAGGTGTGGTCATACCGTAGACCCAGATCTCTGGACCCAGGATGGCACCATCCTTATTGAGTTACACCAAGACATCCACTACTGAGGAATGCAGGCTTAGCTTGGAAGGCTGCTCAGAGTCAAGAACTTTGAGGAGCTGCAAGGGGCTCAGAGAGACTGCTGGGACCATTTCCCCATGCATGTATGGAGCCCAGGACTCACTCATCCCAGTGCACTCAGAAGCTCAGGGTCAATGCACTAATGGCAAGCTGATCTTCTCTTCTTCTCTTTCTCATTTTTTCCTTCTATTTTTCATTATCCCATCCCCTACTTCTCCTTTCCTCCACCTCCCTCTCTTTCTTCTTCTTCTTCTTCTTCTTCTTCTTCTTCTTCTTCTTCTTTCTTCTTCTTCTTCTTCTTCTTCTTCTTCTTCTTCTTCTTCTTCTTCTTCTTCTTCTTCTTCTTCTTCTTCTTCTTCTTCTTCTTCTTCTTCTTCTTCTTCTTCTTCTTCTTCTTCTTCTTCTTCTTCTTCTTCTTCTTCTTCTTCTTCTTCTTCTTCTTCTTCTTCTTCTTCTTCTTCTTCTTCTTCCTCCTCCTCCTCCTCCTCCTTCTTCTCATCTTCCTCCTCCTCCTCCTCCCTTTTCTTCTCCCCCTCTTCTTCTCCTCCTTCCTCTTCTCATCCTCACTGTTATTATTTCTTTATATTCTTCCCTTTGTCTTCCTTCCTTCCCTCCTACAGACATCTAGGTAATGCCATGGACACAGCACTAGATCTGGAGTCAGGAAGACCTCAGTTCAAACCAGGGCTCAGATAGTTGTGTGACCCTAGGTAAGTCCATTCACCTCTCATTGTCTCAGTTTCCTCAATTGTAAATTGGGGATAATAAGAGTGCCTCCCTCCCAGAGTTGTTGTGAGGATCCAATAAGATAGTATTTGTACAATGCCTAGCACAGTGCTTGTTACCTTTGCTTCTTTCTATTCCTTCCCCTTCTATTTTCTATTTCCTTTAACTTTCTTTCTCCTCTTCCCTTCCCTTTTTCCCTTTCATGCTTTGCTTTATTTTTTTAAAAATGTAAATCTAATCTTAATAAGAGGCAGAGCCAGGAAGCTCCCAGGTCAAAGACTATCTAGCAACATGACCCTGGGTAAGTCACTTCAGCTTTTCAGGGATGCAGATAGCTCTTGCAAATGATAAACTATAGAGAAGGTGCTGCCCTGCATTGATAGAGGACATTTCCTCATCCATCTCTCTACCAGTTCCAGGTCCAGTCCCATTCCCTATCCTTCTCTCATCTTAATCAGGTACATCAGTATGAATATTGTAAAGGACGTGGCTTTGCTAATGATTGTCCCCCCCCCCCCCCCCCCCCCCGGGCATCAGTTCCTTTCCATATCCAAGTATTCTTGCTTTGTGTCCCAATGCTTCTTTTCCTTCCTTCCTTCCTTCCTTCCTTCCTTCCTTCCTTCCTTCCTTCCTTCCTTCCTTCCTTCCTTCCTTCCTTCCTTCCTTCCTTCCTTCCTTCCTTTCTTCCTTTCTTTCTTTCTTTCTTTCTTTCTTTCTTTCTTTCTTTCTTTCTTTCTTTCTTTCTTTCTTTCTTTCTTTCTTTCTTTCTTTCTTTCTTTCTTTCTTTCTTTCTTTCTTTCTTCTTCTTTCTTTCTTTCTTTCTTTCTTTCTTTCTTTCTTTCTCTCTTTTTCTTTATCTTTCTCTCTTCCTTTCTCTCTTCCTTTCTATTTTCCTTCTTTTTCTTTCTCCTTTTTTCATCTTTCTCTTCCTTCCTTTCTTTTTCTTTCTCTTTATCTATCATTCTTTCTCTCTCCCTCTCTTTCTTCCTCTCTCTCTCTTTCCTTCCTTCCTTCCTTCCTTCCTTCCTTCCTTCCTTCCTTCCTTCCTTCCTTCCTTCCTTTCTTCCTTCCTTCCTTCCTTCCTTCCTAGGTTAAGTGACTTACCCAGGTTCATTCAGTTGGTAAGTGTCTGATGCCACAGTTCAACTCATAAAGATGAGCTTTCCTGATTTCAAGCCCTAGCACTCTATCCACTTTACTACCTATTTGCCCCATCCTTTTGTACTTTCTTTAAATTCAAATCTTCCTGACTCCAAGCCTGGGGCTCTATCCATTGCACCACCTAGAATTTGCTCCTTCTTTTCTTCCTTGAACATGGTATAATGGAAAGAGGGCTGAACTTGGGAATCAGGAAAAACCTAGGATTGAATCCTGGCTCTGTCATGCACTGTGTGTGTGACTCAGGGAACTCTTCTTAACCTTTCTTTTCTTTTTAACCCTTGCTTTTTGTCTTAATATCAATTCTAAGTCAGAAAAGTGGTTAGGCAAGGGTTAGGCAATTGGGATTAAGTGACTTATCCAGAGTCACACAGCTAGATTGTATCTGAGGCCAGATATGAACCCATGTCTTCCTGGCTCCAGGTCTTTTACTCCATTCACTGTGTTCTCTGGTTTCTCCCTCCTTAACCTTTCTTAGCCTCAGTTTTCTTATCTGCAAAATGGAGGTCAATGATACCTATAGAGCCTATCCTGAGAGGACTATGGTAAGGAACCATTCATATGATGCAGAATCTCAAAGCCCTTCAGTGGTCATCATCATCACCATCTCTTCCCACTGTCCCACTGTCCTCACATCCTCCTCACCACCAGAGTCCACTTTCTAGAGTTTATTCATAAGACAGAAGTGAAAGTTGAGAAATAAGAAGAAAACTGCTAGGGACTGAGCATCTCAGGGCCTTAGATGTAGACCAGGAAGGTCCCTCAGAGGCTAATTAATTAGTTCAACCCCCTCATCTTTCAGAGGAGGAAGTGGAGGCCCGGGGAAGTTAGAATTCTTGCCCCAGATCAACAGGTGTAGGCAGAAGTAGGACTTGGACTCAGGCCCTCTGATCCCTGCTGATCCTGTTGTACTTGGAGGCCTCCCACCTAATACAGATTCTTTCCATTCTTCATTGGCTGGGACCTCAGCCCACTGGTCAAGGATGCTCAGGATGGTCAGGGGTCTCTAGAGTCCAGCAAGGGATGAAAGGTTGAATAAAGAAATTATGGAAGAAACAAGTCTTGAGATCCAAAGCAAGAAAGCCCTGGAAGGGTTCAGGGAAGGAGGTGCTGCCCAGGGAAGAAACAACGTCCATACTGAGCTCACCGATAAACATCAGAAAAGAACAGGGGAAGGGATTGGACCTGAAATTGTGTTGGTTTCCATATGAGGAAACCAACCTCTGTCAATGCAGGGCATCCCAAGTCTCCTGAGTTCCTCCATGGACCAGGAAGCCCATTCTTAGGGTCTCAGGAAGACCAATGAGATGCCCATCCCCATTCAGCACATCTGACCCAGAGATATCTCAGAAACAATTCAAGTTGGAGTAATTTCTGTTCTCTGCTGCCCTATACAATAGTGATCACACTACTGGGGGCTCGTTGTTTACTCTATGTAGATACAATCCAAAGCTTCCCCTTCAGCCCTCATCTGTCCCCTGTCACAAAAAAAAGAGTTCTCCCTTAAAAGCAATGAGAGGGGACAGCTGGGTGGCTCAGTGGATTGAGAGTCCCAAAGATGGGAGGTCCTGGGTTCTAATCTGACCTCAGAAACTTCCTACCTGTGTGACCCTGGGCCAGTCACCTAACTCCCATTGCCTAGCCCTTACTGCTCTTCTGCCTTGGAACCAATACATAGTATAGGTAAGATAAGAGTTTGGTTTTTTTTTAAAGCAATGAGAGATTCAAGCTTTCTAGGGCCAAGATGCACTAACATTTTCAGGGTCTTTCCTGGCAGTTTGTAATTTTAATTTTTTAATTTATTTTTAATTCAAAGATATTTTATTTTCCCAATTATACATGTGATAATAATTTTCAACATAGTATTTTTAAAAAAATAAAAACCCTTACTTTCTGTCTTAGAATCAATCTTGTATATTGGTTGTATAATGGGGGTCAAGTGACTTGCCCCAGGTCACCCAGCTAGGAAGTGGCTGAGGCTAGATTTGAACCCAGGACCTCCCATCTCTAGGCCTGACTCTCAATCCACTGAGCCACCCAGCTGCCCCCCCTACCCTAGTAATTATTTTTTTTTTTACATTTCTGGGATCTCCCTGTGGAACTCCTTGGGAACTGACCATCTTTCTCATCAGCTCTGAGCACAGTCTGTCTCTTGCTCCCTCTGTGTTTTGGATGTCAGTCTTATTTCTCCATCTAAGACCAGACTCATGCTCCACCACCACCTCCACCTCCCTGCAGGCAAGATCCAGACCTCTGCTTCTTCCCCCCCCCCTTCCCCAAACCCTGGCCCAGCCTGGCACACAGTGAACACAGGGATGAACCGATGAGGGCAAACAGAGTCATTGGGGACTGCAGGAATGGTAAATCTCAGTTATCCTCTGCTTTTCTCCCCTGTTCACAGCTTTTGTTTCCCAGTTGGGGTACACAGTGCGGTACAATGGAAGGGGAAGAGACCTTGGAATCAGAGAGGCTCGAATTCAAATCTTACTCTGCCCTACACTGGCTGTATGACCACTTAACCTGCAAAGAGTTCTCTAAGCCTCTCCATTCCCGAAGGGGGCTGATCTGCCTTGGTGGAGGGAGTTTCCTCATCAGGGAGTTCCCTACACCCATGAACTCTCTCCTGCTCTCCCCCTCAGAAAACAAGGCAGAGCAATAGAAAGAACTTTAGGTCTCAATTTGGAGGATTTTAACTCTAAACCTAGAAGGGACCGTGGATCCAAGCCCTCCATTTTCAAGTAAGAAAAGGCAACCTTCAGATGAAGCGATTTGCCCAAAGTCTCAGAGGGAGCAGGCTGCATTTGAACTCAGAAAAATAAGTCTATCCATGGAGCCACCCAGCTGCCCATCCGTAAAGCCTTCGAACTCTCTAAATGGCAACAGGTAAGATGATGATCATTAAATGCAGCTCTTTGCCAGCCTTGTACCACGGCACCACAGTCGGCGACCGTCGTAGTTCCCCAGCATCCTCGCCCCCCTCCTTGGCTTGTCAATGTCCCTCCTTACGTGTGGGGACCCCAGAGCAGAATCCCACATGCCGGGCAGCAGGATGCTCCCTCCTCGTGTCCCGGACGCCATGTCCCTCCTCACACAGCTAAGCTTGAATTAGCTCCAGTAGCTGTTGACTCATATGGAACACTGAGTCCCCAAAAGGCCCCAGCTCTGGGCTGATACCCAGGGCTGAGTGTGTGGCCTTGAGCGGAGTCATCTTCATCATCACAATAATTGTGGTTGTTGTTATTACTATAACCCACACTCCTAGAGCACTGGGCAGTTTACTAAACACTTTCCTGGGCGGCAGCAGCAGTGAGGTAGCCGCTGCCGATAGTGTTATTCCCATTTTCCAGATAAGGTAGGATTGAATAATAACAATCATGCTAACATTATGGAAGGGCCTTAAAGTTGGCAAAACACTTTTTTCCCTATTATCTCATTTGGCCCTCACAACTACCATATACGGTATTATTATCAACCCTATTTCAAAGGAAAGGATAAATCACAGCTATCAAGGGTCTGAAGCAGGATTTGAATTCAGATTCTTTCTGATTTCAAGAACAGTGTTAAGGGCAGCTGGGTGACTCAGTGGATTGAGAGCCAGGCCTAGAGATGGGTTCCAATATGACCTTGGACACTTCCTAGCTGGGTGACCCTAGGTAAGTCACTTGACCCCCATTGCCTAGCTCTCACCACTCTTCTGCCTTGGAACCAGTACACAGTTTCCATTCTAAGACAGAAGGCTACAAAAAAACAAACAAACAAAAACAATATTCTATCTGCTGTGCCACCTAACTGACTTCAAATTCATGTTTATTTTTTAAATTAACAATTTTTTGTTTATTTGTTACATTAAAATTCCCTCCTTCCATCCCTCTCTTCCTCCCTCCTTCCCTATATGAGAGAAGGCATCGTTTGATAAAAAGATATATGAAGGTATAAAACTATGTCTTGCTTATTTCTATTGATCAATTCTTTCTCTGCAAGTGGACAGACACAAATCATTCCTCAATCAATATTTCTGTTACTGTATATAGTGTTTTCCTGGTTCTGGTCATTCTTCATAATTTCATGGTAGGGCTTTCCATGTTTTAAAAAAGTTAACCCGTTCATTATTTCTAACAGCATAGTTTGTATTCCATAACAATCATATACTCCAACTTGTTCAACCATTCTCTGCCTCAGTTTCTAGTTTTGTCATTACAAAGAGATCTGCTATAAATATTTTAGAACATAGAGGTTCTTTTCCTTTTTTCCTGATCATCTTAGGAAACAAATCTGTATGCACAGTAATATATATAAATAATATATATATATATATGTAGTATGTATATAATTTTCTAACTCTTTGGACATAATTCCAGATTGATCTCCAAAATGGTTAAATCATTTCACAGTTCCACCAACAATGTATAAGTATCCTTATTTTTCCACATCCCCTCCAACATCAAATTCATGTTTGTAAAAACCACTTTAAGATTTGCTTATATTAAGACATTCTTAACACACCTGGTATAAATCCCATTTGATCATAATGTATAATCTTTGCTGTAGTCTCCTACTATTTTATTTAGGATTTTTGCACCCATATCCATTAATGAAATGGCTCTATTATTTGTTCTTCCCGGTTTAGATATCAACATGTTTCATAAAAGAGTTTGACAAGACTCCTTTATATATTATTCTAAATAATTGATTTAATATTGGAATTAGTTGATCTTTAAATGCTTAGTAGAATTCACTTGTGAATCCATCTGACACTCATCTTTTTTTCTTAGGAAGTTCATTCATGGCTTATTCAATTTCCTTTTCTAAAATAGGCTTATTTATATATTTTATTTCTTCCTATTAGTCTAGGCAGTTTATATTTCTGCTCTGCTTTACCATAACTTTTCAAGGCAGACAGCATAAATATACTGATAATTATAATTATCTCCATTTTTCAGCAGGGATAACTGAGGCTCAAAGGGGAGGCAAAAGCAAGAGCCAGGACCTGACCTCATTTTCTTTTTCCATGACACCTTGGCAGCCTCCACTTAACCTCCAGTGGGAGTGACTGTGGGGGCACTATGGGGAGCTCAGAGGCAGTTATATCCTCTTTCAGTGGCTCTGTGGGAGCAGAGAGCATGGAAGTGGGAGATTCCAGGCTCTCTCTGTCTGCCCTGGGTAGTGAGGCCACAGAAGCATTGTTTATATTGGTGGGTACCTTCCTTATCTAAGCTGATAAAGTTTCCCCCATATCTCCACGATAGGCATTCCAGCACTGAGTTAGTTGACTGAGCATTACCAAGGCTGTGGGCGGGCTTTGGGGCTGCTGTGGGTGGATGGAGATCTCACTGGCCCACTTCCTTCCTCAGGGTCTTTTCTGGTCCCCAGAGGATACCCGGGGAGGTTGATGACCCAGTTCTTGCTGTGGTTTTCAGCCCAGACCCATGCAGCCTCAGCATGAGGGATGTGGTCAGGTAGGATCCAGGGCTGTAGAAGGAAAGATGGGGTTTGAAGAAGCCAGGGAGACCCTCTCCTGATCAAGAAAGGTCATCTTCCTACTTGGAACCTATCACTCTTTTCCTCAGGGCCTTTCCTAGACTTTCTAGATAAAAGATAACCTCCCTAGCTTGACATTCAAGGCTTTCCATCATCTGACTCCAACCTGCTTTCCTGTGATTCTGGTCAAATGTGACTACTCTGGTCCATGTTTCCTTCAGTCCTCTAGCCTTGGTATGCCTTTGTTCCTTCCTGCAATGGATTCCTTCCCCACTCCATCCCACCTTCATGTTCAAAATCCTTTCCTTTCTTCAAGTCTCAGGTCAGGTTCTGTCTTCTCTACAGAGCCTTCTTTAATTATATATATATATATATATATATATATATATATATATATATATATATATATATGTTGTTGTTGCTGAGTTGCATCTGACTCTTCCTGACCCCATTTGGGGCTTCCTTGGCAAACATACTGGAGAGGTTTGCCATTTCCTTCTCCAGCTCATTTTACAGATGAGGAGATGGAGGCAAATGGGGTGAAGTGACTTACCCAGAATCAATAGCTAGTTAGTGTCTGAGCCCAGATTTGAACTCAGAAAAAGGAGTCTTTTCAACTCTAGGCTTTGTGCTCTATCTCCATTTTATCACCTAACTCAGTGATGGTGAACCTTTTAGAGACCAAGTGCCCAAACTGCACCCTTATGCTGCATGTGAGTCCCTCACCTTACCCGAGACAGGGGAGAGAGGAAGCATTCCTACTGGGCTTCTGGGCAGAGAAGTGGGTGATGGGAGAAATGTTCTCAGGCACAGGTAGAGAGGAAAAGGGAGGAGCTTCATGGGGCTAGGATATGTTTGGGGGATCATGAAGAATCTGGTCCAATGGGAATATGTGGAGGAAAAAGAGGCAACATTGGTATATAGGACAGAGAGCTGTCCTTGGAGCCAGGAAGACCTGAGTTCAAGTCCTGCCTTGGACATGCACTTGGCTGTATGACTAGAGGCTGTTTTGGTGGAGGGAATCCTTCCCCTCAGAGTTCATCGATCCAGTCCCTAGTCCTATATGCAGGAGAATAGGCTATAAGGCTTGTCAGGAAGGGTGGGACAAGACAATGGGGAGCTTTCAATTCTAGGCAGAGGAGGATGGATTCATTCACACACACACACACACACACACACACACGTGCAAATTCCTTAGCCTTCCAGACACTTTAATCAGTTTCTATCCAGTTCAGAGAATGCTCAGAGAGGACAGGACCTTCCTTCCCATTCCTTCCAATCCTGTTCCCTACCACCACCACCATGCAGGGGACAGGATTACTTCCCCAGGGACAGAGTACACTTCTAAGGAAGGCACAAGACCTGAGACATTGGATGACTCCCATAAAAGCCAACGGGAGAGCTGATCTCTGGCTACAGGAAGCAGAGGACAGGGAAGAATCCTAGAGTACCAGAGAGGGAAATGGCCAGAGTGATCTGATTATTTTACAGATGGGTAAAATGAGGGGGAGAGTACCCCAGTCATGCAGCAAGGAAGGCGGCGTGCCAGAAAGTACCCTGGATTGGGAATGACAGGACTTGGTTTGGAGCCCTCGCTCTGCTATTTCTTTCCTGTGTGACCTTGGGTAGAGCATCTTAGCTGACCTTAGCTGATCTCAAGGTCTCCGTGTTCCCATTTACAAATGAGAATCTGGACCAGGATATGTCCGAGGCCCCTCCTGGTGTGGAATGCTCCAGCCTTTTCAGAGGCAGATGGGGTTGGGACCCCACACCTGGGCTCATTCCCCACCTACAAGCCTCCCCTGGTTTGCTTTCCTGTGTGAAGCCTTGGGGGATCCAGGGAACCATCCTGACTGAGGGGACAGTCATCTCAGGACTCCAGGAACAGGCCGTCAGGGGTGGAGGGGAGGGAGGGCCCCGCCCCAGCAGGAGGAACTCCCCAGGGGACCCCATCAGGAGATGATGGGCTTTGCCTAGATCCCACCCTAGCTGGCAACTCCTTACATGTCCCAGATGAAAAGCGCCATGAGGTCATCAGGGCCATCCCTCAGCCACAGGCTTGCCCTGAGCCCTGTCCGGTCTCGTTGGGGATGACTCAGGCCTGGGGCCTTCCTTGGCTCCCCTTTCCCGAGGACACTCTGGCAGGCAGCTAAATGGGAGGGAAGGGATCCCCAATTGGTCTCCTTTGGCCATGGGTCCATCCCAGCCCACTAAGCCTCCTTTGTACCACCCCAGAGAATTCCTCCCCTTCCTGGGTGACCACACCCATCTCATTCCCCTCACAGGCCCTTTAGTCATCCCTCACCTCACCCTACAGACTTGGGCCTATTCATCTGCCCGTGCCCATAAACAAGAACCTTTCCCTCTGGCTCCTCTCTCTGCCCCTAATTCTCCTACCATCTGCTCCTCACAGGATGCTAGCAGCACTCTAGTGCCAGCGAGAGGGCCGATGCTGATCAGTGAAGTCCAACCATGGACCTAGGGCTTCCCTGGAGGGGAAATTTCCCCATCACACCTCATTTCCAATATGGCCCTCCCCCTTCTGGGCCTCTGTTCCCACCTGTAAAACAAGAGGGCTAGTGTAGACGATCTCTAAGCTCCTTTCCAGCTCCAAATCCTATGTGTCACCTTCATGACAACTCCTGACCTCTTATAGATTGTTCCTGCCTGCCCAAAGCATCCCTTATTACCAGACCCTCTGAGAATCACTAACTCTTAGACCATCAGAGCTAGAGTGGACCCCATCGCCTTCAGTGACTCCTACTGCCTGCCTAATAAAGTCAGAACAGTTTGACATCTAAGTCCTTCTACTAACTTTCCAGCCTAGAACTTTCTATCCCAACTACTCTCTTTCTTCTTCCTCTTCTTCTTCCTCTTCCTCTTCTTCTTCTTCTTCTTCCTCTTCTCCTTCTTCCTCTTCTCCTTCTCCTTCTCCTTCTCCTTCTCCTTCTCCTTCTTCTTCTTCTTCTTCTTCTTCTTCTTCTTCTTCTTCTTCTTCTTCTTCTTCTTCTTCTTCTTCTTCTTCTTCTTCTTCTTCTTCTTCTTCTTCTTCTTCTTCTGCTGCTGCTGCTGCTGCTGCTGCTTCTTCTTCTTCTTCTTCTTCTTCTTCTTCTTCTTCTTCTTCTTCTTCTTCTTCTTCTTCTTCTGCTTCTTCTGCTTCTTCTGCTTCTTCTTCTTCTTCTTCTTCTTCTTTTCTTCTTTCTTCTTCTCTTTCTCCTTTTTTATCCTCATCTTCTTCATCCTTTTCCTTCTCCTCCTTCCCCTCCTCCTCTTCCTCCCTGCTCTCTCTTTCTTCTTGCCTTCTTCACTCCTTCTCCTCTTCTTTCCTTCCTCCTCCCACTTCTCCTCTGTTAACTATAAGAACTGGACCAGGTAGGACTAAGGGCTTTCTCAACTGGAAAGCTCTCTGTACTCTCTAGCTAAATTCTCCAAAGACTGCATGAAGCTTGCCTTGAATCCCATAGCCCTCACTTGGCATGGATTAGTCAGGCCAGTTATCTTTTCACACATCAATAGAGTGAAATCTGGCAGGAGCCTCAGGTATCTTGCACTACTCCTCCATTTTAGAGATGCAGACACTGAGGCCCAGAGAAGATAAGTCAAATCGCCCACAGTTCACCCAATGGAGCCAGGGCTTGAGCTGCAGTCTTGTGATTCTCAGACTAGGGCTGCTGTCTCCATACGCCTTGTAACTGTCCATGTCTTCCTTGAGGGCATCGAGGCTCTTGTTGGTCCCACCCTGCCCTTAGAGTGAAGCCCAGGGCTTCCTACTCCCTGGGTACATAGGAAACACCTATTGACTGCATTGCTAATGGAGGGGATGGATGGAGAAGGTTGGCTCCCTTCTCCCAGGATCCACTGTAGTGGCTCAAACCCAACTCTGTTTCTTGCCATGCAGAGCAGGGAGGAAGATGGAGAGGAGTTCTCTTTATTCTCAGGGTGAACAGAGAAGAGGCAAACCTCGGGCCATTGGCTCTTGCAGGGTGGGTCTTACTTGGCCCAGCTCCTGGCCCAGCAGAGAAGCTTACTAAATGTGGATAGATGGATTGTTCTCAGATGTTGTGTAAGGCCACCTGAAGCATTTGACATGACTAATGAGATCTTTATGCCCCCCCAACCCCCACAATCATGTGTCCCAGCAGCGTGCCACCATGCCTAAAATCCCCTCCATTCAACATGAATTCTTTTGGACTATGGCTCCATTTTGCCCAGGCTTCCCGTTACCATTCAAATTCCCCTGAAAGAAGGAAGATGAGGCAGGATGGCCCCAGGAGCTTAGCGGTGGGTCAGCATTGCCTATAAGGGTTTCACATTAGATTGGACTCTGGAAATTGTCAGCCAATCTCCAAGCTGGGGAAGATCTCAAAGCCCACTTTGTCAAGCCTGTCTTTGAGCAGGGCTCTCTTCCATGGTGAACCTGAATAGTGAACCACCAGCTTCCACTTGATGAGGCTCATGCTTTGGATTCATGGAATGTCAGGTCCAGAAAGACCTTAGAGAGCACTGCAGGCAGCACCCTCCTTTTGTAGAGGGGGAATTAAGCCCAGGAGAAGTTCCTAGGCTCATAGAACTAGACAGGTCAAGGGGCTTCAGAAACCAATTAATCGAACCCCACTCCCCATTCTATAGATGAAAAAACTGAGCTTTTACAAATGGGAGATAAGTAGAAAAGAAAAGAAGCATTTTTGCAGCACCTACTGTGTGCTAGGTACCAGGCTAAGTGCTCTACAAAAAATGATCTCATTAGATCTTCCCAACATCCCTGGGAAATGAATGCTGTTATTTTATTATTTTTTAAGCCCTTACCTTCTGTCTTAGAATCAATACTAAGAATAAGTTCCAAGGCAGAAGAGCAATAAGAGCTGGGCAATGGGAATTAAGTGACTTGCCCAGGGTCACATACCCAGAAAGTGTCTGAGTCCAGATTTGAACTCAGGACCTCCCATCTCTGGGCCTGGCTCTCTTATCCATTGAACTACTTGCCTGACCTAGAACTGATGCTATGTTCTCCATCTTACAATTGAGGAAAGTGAGACAGACAGAGGTTAAGTGACTTGCCCAGACTCACATAGCTAGTCACCAAAGGTAGATTTGAACCCAAGTCTTTCTGACTCCAGGTCAGGCACTCTATACATTGCATCACTTGGCTACTTAGGAAACTGGAGGTCACATCAATAACAATAATCAGAGGTAAGATCTGAACTCAGGTCCTGACTCCTGAGAGAGCGCTCTTCCCAATACTAAATGACTTACACCAGGTTACATAGCTAGAAAGTACAGACAGGATCTGAACCCAACTCTTCTGACATTATCCAGAGTCGTTTTCATTTTAAATATAAGGAGACCATCCCTACATCCACTCTACCCCCTTCTCCACCCTCCACAAGCCTCCTCACCTAGCTCTGTCATCAGTCAGCATCCCTGGCTAGCTCAGAGATGATGGGCAACTCACCAAGCCCTTCCAATAATCCCACACAAGAAAGCGGTCCTAGGCAGCAGGCGAGGATCATGGGAGGATGGATGGTCTTTAGAGGTAAAAGGGACCAGTTCCCTCTTCCTTCTCTAGCTGCTTTGTAAGGAGGACCAGTCCAGATCCTGGAAGAGGGATGGAATGCCCACTGGGTCAGCCTGGAGGCTACCAAAGCCAGGACCAGTTGTGGCAGCCAGGAGGGCAAGGGGAGGACCCTCTTCCTTGGTCTCAGGGCTGAGTCAGAGAGGGCTTTGAAGACAGCAGCTGTAGCAGGTGAACCCAGGAGACTCCTTTCCCAAGCCCCTCTGGGAGAGTGGGAGCAGCCCAGAGCCTGTCCCAGCTGGAAGCTCACATAATAAGCTCCCTTGCTGCACTCTCCCATGGGCTCAGCACCATAAACCCCCCGAGATCCATGACAACGGCAGGGCTGGCAGTGAGCTGCCTCACACCCTGCTGTGACTCCCTCGCAGACTCATCAACAAGGAGAGATGGGAGGGTGCCTCTAATCCAGCACCTTCATGGGTGGACGGGGAAAACAAGGCTCAGCCTGGGGAGGCAGCTTGCCCGACAGTCACACAGCTAGACATCGGCCAGCCAGGAGGCGAATCTAGGCAATCCCAGCTCCCCGTCTAATGTTGGCTCCTGCTTCAGATGGGCACCCGGGACCAGCTTCTTGGGATGGGTGGAGCGCACCCGATGACACCCCATGGCCCAGCACACCCAGAATGCCTCTGTGGAGTTATAGGTCTGCCAGGCCAAGAGGTTTTTCCTGCCCTCTGGGTAGGAATCTTCATTAATGAGTCCTCTGAGCTGGGAATATTTTTAGCTGGCATTTAATTTGAAAATGAAGTACTTTATTTTGACCTACCCATGGCTCACCTTTTCCCAGCGGGGAAGGGGAAGGGCAGCCTTGCTGGGGAGCAACATGGGCCAGTGAAAACCTGTGTACTCCACTCTCTAGGTGGGTGTGATCTTCTGGAAAAATAAAAAAAAAAGCAATATACATGTGTCTTTGTGTGTCCATACATATTTGTGGTGCAGCAGAGTGGAGAGAACAGAGGACTCAGAACCCAGAGGACTTGGGTTCAAATCCAGCCTCCGTCATATTCTGGCCGTATGACCCTGGGCAAGTCAATGAACCTCTAAATGTTGTACGCATGTGTCTGTCATTCTCAGGGGCAGAGGTGCTGGCTGTGTTAGTAGAGGAAATGGTCTTCCCTGGGAGTTCCTCCTAGTAGTGAGATCACAGGTCTAATAGGTTATCATCATGGATATGCTGGCTAGTGTTTAACATTCAGCACTCCAGAAAACTCACAAAGAACATCTTTTAAATTTAATCTGCATCATTAGCATTTTCTCCGTTGCCTAGAAATCAACAAAACAGTCAATGGAGCCCCAATCTGTATAGTTGGCTCATTTCTGAGGCGTAAAAGCTCACCCAGAAAATTCATAATCGGTGCTCGTGAGCCGGGTACGAGCTGGCTCCAGCACACCCCTGATGACCATTAAAGCATCATATCACAGCACTAAAGCTGAAAGGGACCTCAGAGGTCATCCAGTCCAATCCCTTCATTTTATAAATGAGGTAATTGAGACCCAAAGGGGCTTACCCAGGATCACATAAGTAATAAGTAGAAGAGTCAGGATCTGATCCCAGACCCTCTGACCCCCAATAAAGTATTTTTTTCTGTTATACTTGTATGTGCTTCCTTGTGCCTCTTCCTGCTTGTTCTCATTCTTGCTCTCCTTTCTTCATTATCATCACCATCATCGTCATCATCATTATCATCATCACCATCATCATCATTTTTCTGGATATCTCCTCCCTTATTAGAATATAAAAAGGTCTCAAAGGCAAGGACTGTCTTGCTTATTTGTATTTGTATTACCAGCACTTAGTACAGGGCCTGGTACATAGTAAGTGCTTAATAAATGCTTTATCTAATCCTTTCTTTATCTTAAAACCCAATGATATTCCATAGACCACAATTTTCTCTGTCCAATCAATGGGTGCTGCCTTGTTTCCAGCTTCTTGCTAACACAAAAACACTGCTAGGAATATTTTGGTCGATTTGAGTTTGGTTCCTCTGTCTTTGGTCTCTTTAGGGAACAGGATCATTAGGACAAATGGCACCAACTCTGGTGACTTATATGAGAGAGTTCAAATTTGTTTTCTAGAAAACTTTTACCAATTTACCATTCCACCAATAATGTATGAATGTGCCTGACTCCCCATGGCCTCTTCCCTCTATACTGACTGTCATTTGTCACCTTTACCTACTGAAGTAGGCCCTCACTATGGTTTTAATTTACATCTTATTGTTTCTGTTTTGGAGCATTTTTATATGGATTTTTCATCTCCTATATGCTTATATTCTCTGATCACTTATCTACTGGCAACACCTTTATTTAACAAAGACTTAATCCAGGTGAGATGCTTTACAAACACCTTCAAGAATTGTAGAAAGCCCAGCTGTTATTTTCAGAACCCAAATCTTTTTGATATCTGGCCAGAGACTCTCCCCACCACCTACAGCATCTTCTCACATTTAGGTTTTTGTCCCTGCTCCATCAGGTACCCCAAGAGCACCTGGACATTTTTCTGGTCTGACTTCTGTTCCCAAGGACCAGGGGGGTATGGAGAACAAACCACTGGCTTTGCGATCTATCTTGCTATTGTGCTATTTGCCTTACAGAAATGACCTTCTCTGGTCATCTTCCCTACTGCTGCCTCCTTCCCTGCTCTCCCATGACAACATTTCTGGACCAGACCACCAGGAAAAAGAAATGTCTCCATAGCCTGGGGTGGGGTGGGGAGGGGGGCTGTTGTTCCTGGCTCCTCTTTGGAACTCCTCTTCTATAAATGAGCTGCTTTGATTAATGAACGAGTGACAACTCATTCAGCCACTCTACAATCCTATCTTACTAGAGATGTAAATCTGACAGATCCTTGTCCTTCCCTTCCAAGGACCCTTCTCAAGTCCTTGACCATAAAATGCCAATATAGTGAGACTTCGGGGAGGCAGAGAGAAAAGGTTCTCAGACCTGGCTGAGCAAAATGAGAAATGTAGCTGCAAATATGGGGCAGCTTTTTCCTGCCTTGAGGATCCAGCAAGGCATTGCCTTGACTCTCTAGGATTCTAATGATCTCTAAAGCCTCTTCCAGATCTAGATCTGAAGCATTTGGGGACTTCTATTGTCCATAGCTGTGAATGTATGGAGGGGTCTACTCTCCCCTTCTCCATGGCTTCATCGGTATAGATATATATATATTTTTTTTAATTTGGGAAATTTTATTTAATTAAGAATATTTTTCCATGGTTCCAAGATTCATATTCTTTCCCTCCCTTCCTCCCACCTCCTCCCATAGCCAATGAGCAATTCCACTGGGTTTTACATGTGTTGTTGATCAAGACCTATTTCCAAATTATTGATATTTGCACTAGGGTGATCGCTTAGAGTCTACGTCCCCAGTCATATCCCCATTAACCCATGTGATCATGGATTCATCAATATATGTATCCATCTGCCTCTCCAAACCTTGAGGGTAATTAGGGAATCTCAGGTGGTTCCAACCACAGAGAGGAGCTGGGGAAGGGGGGGTCAGTCTCCTGAAATTCTGGAGTCATTTCTTCCTCCAATCAACCCCCACGTACCAGAATAGGGCTCAATGCAGCCTTAGGAAATCAGGAGATTTAGAGCAAGGTCTGAGCTCAAATGAGAAGCTAAGAACACATTCTTCCAATGATTTACTCAGTCAGTCACTAAACATTCATCAAGCACTTATAATATGCCAGCATGGAGTGTTCAGAGAGGACTAGCATCCCTGGTAGAGCACTCGTTGGACCCTTTCCAGGGCTGCTCATCTACCTTTGGTGTCCATCTGGCACTCAACTCTCACCTATGGCCACAAAAAGCCGTAGCATGTGAAAGCATCTCAGCTGATGGGCTTAACCTGATTGAGAGTAATCGATGGGCCTCAAACCCATTGGTGAGGTAGGAGGAGATCCACCCCAAGATGGGAAGACTTCCATCAGTGGGATAAAAACAATCTGTTTCAATGACCATGAAGGTGGCTGAAGCAGGTATGGTGGAGTGCTGAGAGCTTGGTCATACATGGAAGACACCATGGTCATCTATTGCATCCCAGGTCAAGATTGCCAGGCATCTTGACCCTTGCCTTACCATTGGACTTTGAGGACTCTAGAAGAGAGAGTGAGGCTGCAACTTTGTCTACTTAATCCAATTCACAAACCCATCCTAGCTTTTGGGACAAGAACTCGCTATTTGACAAAAACTGCTGGGAAAATTGGGAAACCGTTTGGGAGAAATCAGGTTTAAATCAACACCTCACACCCTATACCAAGATAAATTCAAAGTGGGTAAGTGACCTAAATATAAAGAAGGAAATTATAAGTAATTTAGGTGAACATAGAATAGTATACCTGTCAGATCTATGGGAAAAGAAGGAATTTTAGACTGAACAAGAGACAGAGAACATTATAAAATGTACAATGAATGGCTTTGATTATATTAAATTAAAAAGGTTTTGTACAAATAAAACCAATGCAACCAAAATTAGAAGGAAAGCAACAAACCAGGGAAAAAATTTCATGACAAAACTCTCTGACAAAGGTTTAATTTCCCAAATATATAAGGAAAAAAGTCAAATTTTTTATAAATTTGTTGTTGAAAAGGACTTTAAAGATGATCTAGTCAAACCCCCTTATTCTATAAGAGCAGTCACTGCTCTCTTTTTTTGTACTTGCTATAATTGGATCAGTTTGACAATAATGTTCAACTTTTATTGACATTTATACAAATAATTGCATAGAATGCTTTTGCAAACCATAGGTTTCTAATATTTATTTTTCAATGTACAGTATTTCACTAAATCTTTTTAGGGGGGTGGCTTAAGTGCAAAATTAATGTCCCATATTGGCTACTTATTTAGTAAGTCCATTTTATAGAAATTTGCAGGTTTGTAACTTTGACACATATCAAAAGCGCAGTGCATCAATTTAATATAAAATTAGTAGTCAAATATAGCCCTATTCAGATATCAAATTTCACTTTTTAAAGTACATTCAGATTCTAGCAATTAAACTAAAGTGATTAATATAGTTTAAAATTTTTAAAAATACCTGAAAGTTTTATTTATGTAATTTTAGACCTGGATGAATTATATCAGTAAAACCTGGGTAGTTTCTATTTAGGGAAAAAATCATGGGGGGAAAGTGAATGGCCAAAGGTCACACAACTAATGTAAACAGCAGGGTCCAGATTTGAACCCAGGTCTTCTGACTCAAAAGTTAGGGCCTTTTGAGCCAAACCATCCTTCCCTCTAACTTTCCTCCTAAGGACGCCACCTCCTTTGGCACTTAGGAGCCTCATCCACAGAGCCAAACTATTTTTGGGTGCAGAGAAATCCTCCCTTTGTTCTGGTAGTCATAAGCTCCCTGGGTTCTGCCCCTTTGTTTTGCTCCTACATGGACCTCGAAAGCACCCAGGCGCTGTAGGGTGTATATTTAACTCCATTTAATTCCCTTTACCTGGAAGTCTCCTCTCTCCAATAGCATGAGTCCTTTTCCCGTAACTTTTCTGTCTTATAAGGCCTGGTCGGCTCAGCTTTGCCATCTCCATTTCAAGAATATTCTTTCTTCGCCCAATCACCTGGAGCGGGCCAGAAGCAGGGAAATCGGAGCTGGGACAGGCCGGCCCAGCTCCCAGGTCCATCCCCTACAAGGCTCTGGGGGCCATCGAGCTGGTATCACCGGTGCTGGTGGCGTCACCCCCTCCAAGCGGGGCCAGGCTTTCCCCCCCTCCTCTCCCAGTAATTAATTCTCCTATTATGTTTCCCAGACTCTAGGCTTCCAGTTCCTCTATTGTCCTCTCCTGCTCCAAGCATTAGTACCCAGATTAAACATTGTGGCCCTCCTCCCTGCTTTGCCATTGGTTTTCTCACATCCTGAGAGCATTTCTGGCTTCCTAATGAGCCACTTTATTGAGCCCCAGAGAGGGAAAGAGTACTGCTCAGAGTCACACAGCACATTGAAGCAGAGCAGAAACTAGAAAGAAGACCTCAGAACATCTAGGCTGAGGCTCTAAAGCCCCCTCCCCCATCCCTAATAGATTCTATTTAATTTAATAAACATTTATTGAGCACCTATTGTGTGCCAGGCACTGTGCTAAGTGGTAGCTATACAAAAAGGGGGAGGGAATCATCCCTGCCCTCAAGGAGCTTACAATCTAATGGTCTTATAAGCATTTATTAAGCACTTACTATGTACTAGGTTCCAAGCAGGTAAAGTAGGGACATGCCATATTCCTTACCCTCCAAGGGCTTACGGTCTAATAGAGGGGATATGGAATATCCACATAAATAAGGATGGAAGAAGATAGCATGCAGTAAGGGCAAGGCAAGATCCAGATAAAGCGCTCCAGGAAAACAGAGGAAGTAGAATTCCAGGGTCCTCAAGACCTGCCCAAGAATCCCTACCACAGCAGAGCTGCCCACTGGTCACTCGGTTTACTCTTACACACTTCCAATGGAGGGAAGCCAGCACTTTGGGACAGTGCCACCATCTAGTAACTTAAATCTCAGGATCCCCTGCTCTGAGGAGCCTTCTGGAGCCCAGTAGAATGTGGCCAATCCCACTTGTACATGAGGAACTGGGTTCAGACCTGATTCCCTGGCATAGGGAACTCCCAGGAGAGGAAACGCCAACTACCTTCTCTTCAATGGATGATCTCAGAGTATGGACTGAGGAATAGAGATGTCTGATGCCACAGCCAGGATATGGATTCCACTCTTGCCTTCAAAGGTTTCAAAGACTTGAGGATAGCTCTGCTGCCTCCCTGACCCCAGGCTTCTCTTCTATATGATAAACATTCTCAGTTCCTTCACCCCAACCTCAACTCTGGCCTCCCTGCTTCCAGTGTCCCCTCTCTTCTGGAGGAGAGAGCCCCTGAACAAGAGCAGGAAGGAAGAGAGGGTTCTCAGTAAGGAGAAAATGAATCCAGAGCCTGAGGAGGCAGCCTCAAGTGAGCAGAACCAGAGAGGGCAGCAGGGAGATGGGCAATTGAGTGGTCATTTACTAATCACTCACTGCCTTCAGGAGAGAAATAACAAAGTTTAGATAAGGCACCATTTCCCTCAACAGTTCACAGTCTAGCTGAAAGAGAATGGAAAGGCTACAGGGTCTGTCTTTCCTGGAGCCCTTCCTGCCTCCTCCCTCTGCCATAGGAAGGCCCACTTTGTCCTCTGTTCAGCCCAGGTACCCCCCTCCTGCACCCCAGTCTCTCTTCTAAATGGCTTCTGCTTTCCTCTGGAAGATGGCTACTGTCCTGCATTCCTTGATCAAATCAGGCTCATGCCCCACCACACACACACACACACACACACACACACACACACACACACACACACACAAGGGTTGATCATAAGATAATAGATCAAGAGCCAGAATGAATCTTAAAGACCTTGGAACATTCATCCAACTCTATCATTGTATAGGGGAGGAAACTGAGGCATGGGGTGATTGAATGACTTGCAAAGAGAGGAGAGGAAGTGAGGGGGAAAAGGGGAGAGAAAGGGAGGAGGAGAAAGAGACAGAGAATGTGTGAGAGAGTGAGTGACTGAGTGTGTGTGAGAGTGAGAGAGAAAATGAGAGAAAGGGAGAAAGACAGAGATGGGAGAGAGATACAGAGGCAGATAGACAAAACAGACAGAGGAAGGAAGAAAGACAGGGGGAGAGAGAGAGAGAGAGAGACAGAGAGACAGAGAGACAGAGAGACAGAGAGAGGAGAAAGAGACAGAGAGGGAGAGAGACAGAGAGAGAGACAGAGAGAGAGAGAGAGAGAGAGAGAGAGAGAGAGAGAGAGAGAGAGAGAGAGAGAGAGAGAGAGAGAGAGACAGAGAGACAGAGAGACAGAGAGACAGAGGGAGGGAAGGAGAGAGAAAGGGAGAAAGGGAGAGAGGGAGAGAGAGAGAGACAGGGAGGGAGAGATAGCCAGAATCTTAAGCAAGACTCAAACTCGAGTTTGTTCTGAATGACTCCAAGTTTATGGCTCCCTCCACTACATCACCTAGCCACCTCTTTATCTAGAAAAACTAATCTCTGGTGTATTTGTTGCTATAAACACTCCTCTCATAAATGACAAAAGAAAATAAAAGTTAGTGATGCATCAGGGTTAGCACAGCAGGATAGGCCTGCCTCCTGCCTTGACCCAGCCAAGAAGACCTGGCTCTCTCCCCAGGGGAACCCGCAGGAAGGAATAGGAGCAGCTGCCTCTGGGGAGGCATTATACCCATAGATCCAGCCCTGATTACTCCCCCTTTCTTCCTTTCTCTGGGCTTCTTCATCGGGTAGGATCCTTTCCCCACAGAATTTGGTGGGAAGGGCTTCTCTGGCCCCTATTTCTCCTAGCCCTAAGGACAGTGCCACCATCTGCCATGGCCATGCAAACCTGGGGGGCTCAGTCTGGCAGGAGGGGGCCTCTTTTTCATCCCCCAGATTTCTCTTTTTCAGGGAAAATGATTCAGACAGTATATATTTCCTTCTTCAGCTCTCCCAAGTCTTCTCAAAAACCATTCTAAGGAAGCCTGCAGCATCATTTGGTGAGTAGGGGAATCTGGAAACCTGGGTCTGATTCCTGGCTCCTCTGCTTACCAGCTGTGGTTACCGAACCTCTCCTGGCCTCAGTGTCTTCATGTCTAAAATGGGGGTGATAATGCTTCATTTCTTCCCTCACAGGATTATTGCAAGGAAAGAGCTTTGTAATCCTTAAAGCACCAAAGAAATGCTTTAGTTTTATGCAAAAGCAGACCTCAACCCTTCCTTCTGAGCTAGAGAAATCTGTCCTTTCTCTTAGGAGATCTGGGTCTGCCCTTGCTCTGATCTGGAAGTTCTCCATTTAGGGCTCTAATAGGGAAAGATTTTCTGAGAAAAATAAACTTGAAAACCCGATTCTCCCAACCCTAACCCTAAGTAACACTTCATTTGCAGTCTTCCCACAGCTCCCCCCTTTCCACTACAGCTCCTCCTGTCTCTTACAGACAGCCCCCCTCTTCTTCTCCCCAAGCTTCTCCCCTTCACCTTTCTCCTCTAGATTCCCCTGCTCTCTTTTATCTCCTGCTTTTCCCAGAGCTCTCTTGCCCTCCTTTTTTGCACTGCTTCCCTCACTTCTCCCTCCAACTCTCTCCTCTCTTTTACAAGCCCTCTTTCCCCCACAGCTGGAGTAAAATGAGAAAAGGGCCTCAAAGATTGTTCAATCCCCTTCATTTAACTCCACAAGGAGTGATTTCCTATCATGTTCTCAGCACTAGGAGACAGGAAGATGAGAATCAACACATTCCTTGCCTTCAAGGCATTTATGTCTAATGGGGTGAGTAGGACATTTTACAAATTGAGAAACTGAGACCCAGAAAGCAGCAGTGATTAGTACAAGGGCATACAGACAGTAGGGCTGGCTTCTTGTCAGTGGGAAGGGAGCCAAGTCTCTCTACTCCTAAATCAATGTTCTTTCCA
Source organism: Monodelphis domestica (assembly GCF_027887165.1). Taxonomy (NCBI): domain Eukaryota; kingdom Metazoa; phylum Chordata; class Mammalia; order Didelphimorphia; family Didelphidae; genus Monodelphis; species Monodelphis domestica. The sequence continues at coordinate 370,993,306 of NC_077230.1, read as the reverse complement.
CTAGTAAGGCACTTCCTCACTAGTTTTAACTTCCCGAGGGACACCCTTAAAGAAGCCTTTCCTTTATGGATCCCCAGGGCTGAAGCCCTGCTCCCTCATGATCTGAGAGGAGGTTCTCTCCCATGTGCCTTCTTCTCCCCCTCCAGCTCAGAATCCCAGAATAAGGGACTGTGACTAAGCTGAGAGGGCCCTGAGGACACAGAAGGAAGAAGATCAGAGCTGGAAGAGACCACCAAAAATGGGAGGGCAGAACTAGAAGAGGCCTCTCAAATCCAGGGTCCTTAAGCTTTCTGCATGCCTTGGTTCCCTTGGGCAGTCTGATGAGATCCATGGACCCCTTCTCAGAATAAAAGCAATGCAGAGGAATGCAAAAGAAAGCAAATATTCAGGAAAATAAGACTTTTGCACCTTCGAAGTTCACAAACTCCCTGAATTCTCTTCCCGGACCCACTGTGGGAGATGGAAAGAGCCTCAGGATCTAGAATGTTCCATAAGAAGGGCCCTTGGAATGTGTGCAATGGTGGAAGGGACCTGACTTAGCATGTAGCAAGTCAAAACTGGAGAGAGCTTAGAACGTGGAACACAGAAAATCAAATCTGGAAAGGTTCTTAATTATCCCATTCAACATCAGCATGTGACAGGTGGAGAAACTGAGGCCTGGAGCAACGTTCCCAAAGCCCCAGTGTGCCCCAGCTGATCTCCCTTCTGGAAGTCCCACGGGCTTTCCAGGCTAGGTTCGCCGCCTCTGCACCCCCACCCAGGGCCTCCGACTAGCTTGTGCACGGATGGGCTGGTGAGCCAGGGTGCACTGGGAGGTGCTGAGCTCCTGGGGCCCAGGGCGAGCCGGGAGCCTAGGGAAAGGAAAGGGGAGGGAGGGGAGGAGGCGCGGGCTGGGTGAGCTGTGGCGCTGGAATGAGCCCGGTGGGAGGGGAAGGGAGAGGGGGGGCTGCCCGGACTGGCTCACGAGCCAGGTTTGCAGGGCGAGCCCCAGCCCACGGCAGGGGCGGGGCGCTCTCCCCGCACGCGCGGCTATAAGAGACGCGGAGGCACAGCTTGGGCGCTCAGAGCAGGCTCCGGGCGCTGAGAGTGACAGGTGGCTGCTGCCCGCCCAGCCTGCCCAGCTTGCCAGCCGCGCTCTGTCTGTCCAGATCTCCCGCTCCCGGGCCCGCCATGGTCACCCCTACAGCCCGCTGGTGTTCCGTGGCGCTCACCCTGCTCTTCGTTCTGCACGAAGGTGAGATCCGGAGCCCAGCTCAGCAGCACTCCTGCAAGAGGCGCTCGCGGCGGGGACCCCAGCCCCGGGGGCCCCGCTGCACCCTTCACCCCTGCGCCCTGAGGCGCCTCTGCATGCGACTGCTTCTCTCCCCAGCCTCTCAGGCTCCGCGCTCGCGGGTCTCTCTGGCTCGGTCCGTGTCTGTCTCTGCAGGTCTCTCTGTCTCTATCTGACCATCTGACGCTCTCAGCTGCCTGTCTGTGCATTGGTCTTAGTCTCTGTCTCTGTCCATCTCCGTCCCTGTCTCTGTGTGCCTGTACATCAGTCTGTGTTCCTGAGCTTTGTCTCTGCGTCTCTCTGACTCTAACTCTGGGCTACGCTGTCTCTGCGCATCTGGCTCCCCGTGTCTCTGGGTCCGTCTCTCCGTGCCTATGCGTCTGTCTGCCTCTGTCCCTGTGTGTTCCACTGTCTCTGCACATCTGCTTGGGTCTCTGGGCTTTGTCTCTGTCCCTGTGTGCTTCACTGTCTCTCTGCATCTCTGTGTCTCTGTCTCTATGTGCTTCACTGTCTCTGCACATCTGCTTGGGTCTCTGGGCTTTGTCTCTGCAGCTCTGTCTCTGTACTTCACTGTCTCTTCATGTCTGCAGTCTGCTTGTGTTTCTGGACTTTGTCTCTCCATCTCTGTCTCTGTGTGCTTCACTGTCTCCTTGTGTCTGCACATCTGTCTCTGTGTGTCTCTGGGCTTTGTCTCTGCATCTGTCCGTCTGTGTCTCTGTGCCGGCCCCTGTCACCGTGTGTCTGCGCATCTGGCCATGTGTGTCTCTGGGCCTGTCTCTCCCTGTCTCTGCATCTGTCCATATGCTTCTTTCTCCGGGTCTCCCCGTCTCTGGATGCCCGTGCATCTGCCCGAATCCCTGGGTCTGTGCAGCTGTCTCTGTGCCTGTCCCTCTCAGCCTGGCTGTGCTCGGAGGTCTCCGGGTCTGTCTGGCTTGCAGCTTCTCCCCCTCCCCCCTGGCCATAGCTGCCCCTTGCATTTGCACAGTGCTGGTGGTCTGACCTCCCTTCCTGAGATAATCTCATGAGATGGCACCCCCAGCCTCTACTGCCTACTGAGACTCCCTTGGGAGACAGCCTTAGCTGGCTGCTGCTTGAGTGGCTGGGGAATAGCAAGAGGTGCCAAGGTCTGGTGCCTCTTGCACCCTCGTAGTTGGGGAGAGGGCGAAGGCAGCCCTAGGAAGAAGTTGAGGCCAGAAGCAATGCATCATTGAAGTCCCCCTGTTGCACAGAATGGGCTGAGCCCTCATGGGGCCGAGGGTCCTTCCTGGTGCCCTCTGTGTATGCATGAATGCATGCCAGGGGTGTACCCAACACTGAGCAGCCAGCCCCCCCCTCGCCCTCTGGGTCTGCATGCATGTTGCAGTGACAATGCCTCTTTCCTGGGGTCTTTTGCTGCCTGCTGCCCATTTCCTGGTCTCAGGTAGTGCCTGGGTGTTTTCCCCCTTCTACTTAATGTTTCGGGCTGTGGCATGAACTTTCCAACTTCCTAGATTATGCAAGGGAGGGCCTTTATAGCCCTGACAGGGCCAGCATGTTGCTGGCTGCTGCAATAAGACCTGCCAGGCAGGCCGAGATGGCCCTAATCCTCTGCAGGGAGGCTCCAGCTGCATTTACATTCCTGGGTTGGCAAAGGGAGGAGCCACCACACCTGACCCATTTCTCCTGGAGAGGTAGCCTGCATACAGTAAAAATAGCGCTGGACTTGGTGGTTCGGTGGATAGAGGGCTTGTTACTGTGGACAAGGCATTGACCCTCCTGAGCCTCAGTTTCCTCCTCTGTAAAATGGGAGAAATAGCATTCGGGCTGCCCAGCCCACGGGGTGGCTATGAGAAAAGTCCTTTGTAAACGTGTGGCCCCAGAGACATAGGAGTTCTTTTTCTCTCCTCCTCCGTCCGCCTGTGTAGGGAAGGGCCATCTGCCTCCAGGATCCCCGCCTGCCTCCGGAGCCAAAAGCAGCCACTTGCGCATCAAGAGATGTTCCTGCAACAGCTGGCTAGATAAGGAATGCGTCTACTTTTGCCACTTGGACATCATCTGGGTAAACACGCCAGGGTAAGTGGGCAGCCCCCTAGTGAGGTGGCAAATATCCTCTTGGTGTGCTGTTAAGTGTGCGTGAGAGTAGCGGGTATGGGGATGGGGAGGCTGGAAGGAGGCGTCCATGGGGCCCCTCCAGGTGGCCGTTAGATCCAGACTTCCTCAGGCTTGCTGCCTGAAAGATTCCCATTAAGAAGAAGAGGGGCACAAAGAGCCCTAAAAACCAAAGCCCAGGAAAAACAATCATAATTAGTAATAACTATAATAATAATAATGCCAACTCACTGCTGTGGCATTTTTCTCCCATGAGGTGGAATCTGTGAGATTTATTATTCCTTCACTTTATGGGAAAACTGAGGGACAGAAAGACTCAAATCAATGCTATGCAGTCAAAGGACCTAGGTTCCAATTCTGGCATTGTTGCTCTCTGTGTGACTGGGCAAACCACTTTATTACTGCTCTCAGCCTCAGTTTCCTCATCTGTAAAATGAAAGGGTTGGATTAGATGGGCTCTAAGCTTCCTTCTAGCTCTACAGCTTCGATCGCATGATCTTCAGTGTCAGAGCTTTTTTTCTATTTTCTGCTATGGAGGCAATAAGACCAAGAGCCCAGGGACATAGTGTGTGGATTTGCTACTTGCTTGAAGTTTTGACCTTGGCCAAGTCAATCCCCTTCTCTGGGCCACACTTTCCCAATCTCGAAATGATAATCCCAATAATCATGTGACTGATTATAGTAATAATAATAGCTAGCACATATATATATATACATATATATTTAATATTCTGATGTTTTGCAAGGCATTGAACATATATTATCTCATTTGATTCTCGCAACAATCCTGCAAATAGATGCACTTATTATCCCCATTTTTACAGTTTAGGAAACTGAGACAGGTCACATTTAAGTGACTTGCCTAGGGTCACACAGCTAGTAAGTGTCCGAGGCTGGATTTGAACTCCAGGTCTAGTGCTCTATCCATCTAGATACACAAGATGAACTCTGAGACACAAATCTGCTGAGCCAGGCTAGGACTCTAAGTGATTGTCTTCATTTTTGAGGAAACTCTTAGCTTCCATTAAGATGTATATTTCAGTGGCAGCTGGGTGGCTCAGTGGATTGAGAGCCAGGTCCAGAGATTGGAGTGCCTGGCTTCAAATCTGGGCTCAGATACTTCCTAGCTGGTGTGACCCTGGGCAAGTCACTTAACCATTGCCTAGTCCTCACTGTTCTGCCTTGGAACCGATACACGGTATTAATTCTAAGACGAAAGGTGAGGGTTTAAAAAATCTAAACACATACACACACACACACACACACACACACACACACACACACACACACACACACACACAGAGATTCCTTGTCTAGAAGGAGTTTTGCCTTTACTACTGGAGGGCATTTCTGCTAGTCCCTGCCTGCTGTCTCGGTGATTCTGGCCACATCCAATGCCCGCTGTATAGCCAGAAAGTGCCCAGCTAGTTTCTGTGGGGATGTGGGGTTCTAGAATCCCTTCTCTAGTCCCTCCTTGTCCCACAGGCTGTGGGGTTCCCACACACCCTTGCAAGGTCAGAATGTGCCCAGATCCGTGCTCCCTGCGCCCAGTCCAGCTCTGGCTCAGAGGAAGCCAGCCCCACTCACCGCCCTATTCTCCACCCACACGCAGCTCCCTGCCAGCCCAGCCTGGGCGACCTTGCTGCCTCACGTGACTCTGTTGTTGTCTCTGCCCCAGCAGACCAAACAGAGGCCCAGCACCCTGGGTGTGGGCTCACCTGGGTTGCCAGGTTCCCTGCTTGCCAGGGTGAAAGCCAAGAGAGAAAGTCGGCAGGGAACTTGGCTGCCTTCTTTCCGGCAGTAATGAGAAGGCAGTCCCTGTCCGGGAGCCAGCATGCCCACCACCGGAGGTGGGTTTGGGAGAGGTACTGAATGGCTGACTCTCCCTCCTTGAACCCCAGAGGGTTGGCACAGGCCAGCGACGTCCCTGTTACCATCATTAATCAATGCCTGATTGATCAGTGGCTTAAGTAATTGCTGCACCTCGTTCCCACACCAGCTGATAAGGAGCCTGGAATGACTGGGTGGCACAGACCACAGAGCCAGTGTAGGCAAGCAGTCCCTGACCCCTGCGCTGAGCCCCACTGGGCAAGATGGCCACCTATGAGTTGGAGAATCCCCTCCAATAGAGCCTGGGGCAGTGGCTTTGGCCCAGCCTGAGCTCCCTCTGCTGTTCATAAAATGCTCTTAGAAGAGTCTTAGAGTTGATACCATTGTTAGAAATAAACCTGGGTTCAAATCCATCTCTGATACTTTCTACCTGATGCCTTGGGCAAGTTCCTTGAGTCCTTTGTGCCTCAGTTTCCTTATTTGTAAATCCAGGAGGTTGGAAGAGATGAACCTATAAGGTCTCTTTTGGCTCCAGTCCCAGGATCCAGCTTGCTTCTCTCTGCACTGAGAATATTGAGGCTGGGTAGCCCATCCACCATCACACAGACATCATGGTCAGAGCCAGTGGTCAAGAGTCTGAGACTCCACGGCCACTCATCTTTCCATTGGAATACAGAACTGGAAGGGACCTCCAAGGTCATCTAGTCTAATCTTTTCATTTCCTAGAGGGGGAAATATTGTCTAGGGGATAGGAAATGGGTTCAAATCCCACTTCTAATTACCTGAGAGCAGCTAGGAGGTACCATAGTGCCAGACCCAGAGTCAGAAAGACTCATCTTCCTGAGTTCAAATCCGGCCTCAGATACATACAACTGTGTTCTTGGATAAGTCATTTGAGCCAATTTGCCTCCGTTTCCTCATCTATCAAATAATCTGGTGAAGGAAATGGCCAACCACTTTTGCCAAGAAAACTCCAAATGGAGTCATGAAGAGTCAGACATGACTAAAAATGACTGAACAAAAATAATTACCTGTTACCCCTTTGATTTGGGGCAAGTCATTTAAACCCTTGAACCTCAGTTTCCCCAGAGAGAGTTTCTTGTCTCCCTTCCAGGGTCAGATTTATGATCCTGTGACCCTCAGGTCACCCAGGTAGTAAGTGTGGCCCAACCTTTCCCCCCTCAGCTCCTCTCTGTCCCCAATGTGTCAGCCAGGGCCCAGGGAGAAGAGCCTGGGCTGGGGAGGCTGTGGGCGAGAGTGTTTCCCCAAGCCTGTTTCCTCCGCTTTCTAGCTGGAGGCTTCCTCCATGCCCTTGGCTCTGCTGGTGGCAGCCACCTCAGGGTTCTTTGTCAAATCCCTTTGCTTTGGAGCCTGGCTAACTGGATTCTCTCCCTATCTCTCCTCCCCTCCCGTCTTCTCTTCCTCTCCTCTTCTCCCCGTCCTAACAGACAGACCACTCCTTACGGCCTGGGAAACCCGCCAAGGCGCCGCCGCCGAGCCCTGAGCAGGTGTGAGTGTGCCAGCTCCAGAGACCACACCTGTGCCACCTTCTGTCACCTGCCCCAGCCAAGGTGAGGGCCTGCTGCAGGCAGGGAAAAACAGGGGGGGCACAAAAGCTGAGGGCACGGCTACACTCCAGAGGCTGGGGAAAGGGGGGCTCCCTAGAGACTCAGCTGAGGCCCCCCTCTAAACTGGAAAGTCGGATCTTCTGTCTCTATTGGGCAGCCAGGAGCTCTTTCTGATCCTCCTAGAAAGGCTGCAGGGCTCCTGGGATACCCTGTTCTGGAAGGAGGGGGACCAAGGAGAGCAGCAGCTTTAGCAAGGATCAGGCCACCCCTGGGAACACTTGGGACCTGGCTTCCTCAGTACCAGCACACCGATATTTCCTGCCACATCTATTGAGCAGTCGATGGCTCAGTGGCAAGAGGCTTGGATTCTCATCCCAGCTCCTCCACTTAGCTGTGTGACCTTGAACAAATTACACAAACTCTCTGAACGTTGGGTTCCTCCTCTGTCCACTTAAGCTAATAGGGGTGTCCTGTGTGGCTCACACAGATGCTGGGAGGATGGTAATGACAATAATAATAATAATAATAATAATAATAATAATAATAATAAAACATCAAGAACAGCAGCAATGATAAAAATAATGGCAGCCAGGTGATGTGATACAGAGCTCTAGGATGGGATCAGAAAGACCTGGGTTCAAATTCAGCCTCAGACACTTACTAGCTGTGTGACCCTGGGCAAGTCACTTAATATCTCTATGCCTCAGTGTCTTCAACTGTAAAATGCAGATAATTAGGGCATCTACCTCCCAGGATTGTTGTGAGGATTGCATGAGACAATGATTGTAAAGTGCAGTGCCTGGCACAGATGAAGTGCTTTAGAAATGTTAGCTATTATCATTGTTGTTATTGTAGTATTTATAGACTGCATTAAATGGTTTGAAAAGCACTTTACAGATGTTCTCATTTGATCCTCAGAGTAGCCCTGGGAGGTGGTTGTTAATACTTCATCCATTTTACAGATGAGGAAACTGAGGCTCAGAGAGTCCCTGTGGTCATATAGCTAATATGTGTCTGAGAGATAGAATTTGAATTCGGGTCTTCTTGACTCCAAGTCTAGCACCCTCTCCACTGTGTGTGAGGGCCAGAAATGCCTTGGATTACTCAAATGAATGGAAAAAATAGTCATCAAGGTCTTTGAGATCTCAAAACTATTTGCTTTTTCTGACTCCTCCCCAAAGACCCCAGGAGCCCATGGAGGAAAGACAGAGGGACCAGGAGTTGAGGACATCAGCTTACTCACAGGGAGAGTTCTGGGTCCTTCATCCTGGCTCCTAGCTCTGGCACAAACTCTTCTGAGGCTTTGAGGCCACATAGTCCAACCCACCAGAGGAGGAAAAAAAAAAGCTCTGTGCCTCAGTTTCCTCATCTATAAAACAAGAGAGAGTCAATCTAGTTGAAATCAGTGAGCACCTAAAAAGTGTCTACCATGGGACAGCTAGGTGACTCAGTGGATGGAGAGCCACACCTAGAGACAAAAGGTCTTGGGTTCAAATCTGGCCTCAGACACTTCCTAGCTGTGTGACCTTGGGCAAGTCACTTGACCCTCATTGCCTAGCCTTTACCACTCTTCTGCCTTGGAACCAATACACAGGACTGGTTCTAAGATGGCAGGGAAGGGTTTAAAATACATATATTTTTAAGTGCCTAGCACATAGCAGGATACGTGGACCCTCTCTGGGGACTGCTTTTCACCTGTGTTTCATCTTTATCAAGTCAGAGGATCAGAGCTTGAGAGCAGGAAGGGATCTTGGAGGCCACATAGTCCAGCCCACCCATTTTACAGAGGAGGAAAGTCAGAGAAGTTAAGTGAATTGTGGAAAATCATCAAGGCACCACAACGTGGTAGAGATGGGATTTGAACTCACTTCTGCCAGCTCCGACTCCTCTACTCATTCTCTCCTGGAGAGAATATATAAGCAGATCAGGTGGCCTCGGGAGGCAGCCCATGCTGGAAGCTGCTTTTGTGGACAGATTATGGGAAGGATAAGGAATGACCTTCCTTTTTTAGAAACAGGAAATGGATTCCAGATTACTGGCACCTCAGGGTTTCTTCCTTCTCCCTTCTGCCTGCCCCCTCCCCAGCACACACAAACACACACACACACATACACACCACACGCCTGGGAGGGTTCTCAGGTGTAGGGAATGGTGCCCAGGCACCAGGCACCCGAGGGGCTGGAGCTCCCAACCGCCTGAGCCGCCTAGCACCAGGGCTGCCCCTGGCAGTGACTGGGGAACCCAGGTCCCATGCCAGGTATCCAGAGCACCAATCACACAGACCCTCTTTCCCTCAGGTACCTGGCCAAGCCAAAGATGCCCTCCCACAGCGAGCCTTTGGTAGCCTCTCTTCTTCAGGACACAAAGGCAGGCGCAGGCAGCCGGCTCCTCAGGGCACTAAGGTAAGCTGCCATGGCCCCTGCTTCAGCTCCCTAAGTTTAGGTCTGACTGCTCGGCTTTGGAAAGGTCACAGATGAGCTTCTGGGGGTCCAGAGAAGGCAGATCCAGAGGTCTGGTCCTAAGGGGAGAGGATGAAAGAAGCAAGGGGGACGGAGCCTAAGGAAGGCAAGACCTAGAGAGACTGTGAAAATTAGAATGGCTAATTAGTGTTAGAAGAACTCTTGGGGGAGGGGGCAGCTGGGTATCTCAATGGATAGAGAGCTAGCCCTAGAGACAGAAGGTCCTAGGTTCAAATGTGACCTCAGACACTTCCTAGCTGTGTGACCCTGGGCAAGTCACTTCACCCTCATTGCCTAGCCCTTACCACTCTTCTGCCTTGGAGCCAATACACAGTATTGATTCTAAGATGGAAGGTCAGGGTTTTTGAAAGAAAAAGAAAGAGAGAGAGAGGAAGAAAAAGAAAAAGAAAGAAAGAGAGAGAGAGAGGAAGAGAAAGAAAGAGAGAAAGAGAGAAAGAAAGAGAGAAAGAGAGAAAGAAAGAGAGAGAGAAAGAGAGAAAGAGAGAAAGAGAGAAAGAGAGAAAGAAGAGAAAGAAAGAAAGAAAGAAAGAAAGAAAGAAAGAAAGAAAGAAAGAAAGAAAGAAAGAAAGAAAGAAAGAAAGAAAGAAAGAAAGAAAGAAAGAAAGAAAGAAAGAAAGAAAGAAAGAAAGAAAGGAAAGAAAGAAAGAAAGAAAGAAAGAAAGAAAGAAAGAAAGAAAGAAAGAAGGAAAGAAGGAAGGAAGGAAGGAAGGAAGGAAGGAAGGAAGGAAGGAAGGAAGGAAGGAAGGAAGGAAGGAAGGAAGAAGAAAGAAAGAAAGAAAGAAAGAAAGAAAGAAAGAAAGAAAGAAAGAAAGAAAGAAAGAAAGAAAGAAAGAAAGAGAAAGAAAGAAAGAAAGAAGAGAGGGAGGAAGGAAAAAGTCTTATTCTGGTTGGCCCTAGAGGGAAGAACTAGGAGCAATGAGGATTCTACCTATTAATCCTGATTTTTTAAGCTGTTTCCCTCACGTGCCTCAAAATTACTTCATGTTTGATATATAAATTTCTAAATTTGGCATTCAAGGCCCTCCATAATATGCCCTCAAACAGGAGTGTTATTTCTTCTCCTTGCTCTTTTCCCAACGTTGTTCATTAACCAGAATGTTTTCCTGCCTTGTGTGTTCCTTGAGTCACTTCTAACTTTTTTTTTTCAAACCCTTACCTTCCATCTTGGAATCAATACTGTGTATTGGTGCCAAGGCAGAAGAGCTGTAAGGGCTAGACAATGGGGCTCAAGTGACTTACCCAGAGTCATACAGCTAGGAAGTGTCTGAGGTCAGATTTGAACCCAGGACCTCCCATCTCTAAGCCTGGCTCTCAATCCTCTGAGCCACCCAGCTGCCCCCTTCTAACATCCTCTTGAGAAGAACAGGTTCAGCTGTTACAGTCTAGACCTTTTCCCCTGAGTGAGGTTTTGCCAAAGCCTGAGCATGCAGGTTCCTAAGTCAGATCCTCTCAATTCACAGGGATATCGCCACATCCCGGGTGCCCGCTTTACTCGGTGGCAGCACAGGTCTCCTGGAGCCTCTGGACCCAACCTGCTGTCTCAGAGGAGGAAGCGATAGAAAAAAAGAAAGAAAGGAAGCAAGCCCTCTGTCCAGAGCAGCATTGGCCTGAAGGACCCCAGGCTCCCAAGGGCTTCCAAGCTCCTGGCCCAGGTGGATGCACAGAGGAGGGGCAGCGTATGGGCATGTGGGAGCCTGGAGTCAGGTGCAGAGGATGGAGACAGTGCCAGATGCTGGACACCCTGGCACACCCCCCTTTCTACCATGCTGCTGCTGCTGCTGGGACCAGTGGGGTCTCATGGGGACCCTAGACCATTTCACTCATCCTGGGCACCTCTTAGAGGAGTCCATGGTGGATTGTGCCAATTCATGGGGTACACTTGGACAGTTCAGCCTGGAACCCCAAAGTCAGCCCACCCAAGGCCAGCCTGTGGCAGAAAGGGCCACCCTGGAGTGTTATTTCTTCCCCCTGCTCTTCTTCCAACATTGTTCATCAACCCGGATCCTTCTCTGCCTTGGATTCCTTCCTTTATTCCTTCAGGGGACCATGTGATATAGTGGAAGGAGCATGCATTTGGAATCAGAGGACCTTGGGTTCAAATCCTGGCTCTGCTACTTCCTAACTGACTTTGGGCAAGTCCCATTCCCTTCTTGGCATTCAGTTTCTTCTTCTGAAACATGAAGGAGGCCTGGACTAGATAATGTCCAAGTTCCCTTTCAGTTCTAGATCTTCCATCCTGTTGAAGCCCTGTTGTGTGTCTAAGGTCCCCTGTGCCAGGCTGGGCAGCGGGAGATACAGACAGAGGCATCAGTGTACAGCCCTCTCTGGTCAGATCTGGCTTCTATCCTGAATGATGGAGAGGGAGAGAGAGAGAGAGAGAGAGAGAGAGAGAGAGAGAGAGAGAGAGAGAGAGAGAGAGAGAGAGAGAGAGAGAGAGAGAGAGAGAGAGAGAGAGAGAGAGAGAGAGAGAGAGAGAGAGAGAGAGAGAGAGAGAGAGAGAGAGAGAATCATGAATGAATGAGTGAATGGATGGATGGATGGATGGATGGATGGATGGATGGATGGATGGATAGAGGCATGGAATCTGGGAGGTAACTGCAGCCTCAGGCCAGGATGTGCCCAATGCTCACCAGCAGCAGTCCCGGCTGCCCATTCTGGTCCTCTTCACCCTTCAGCAGAGGTAGTCAGTCTCTGCACAGACTGAGTGGGAAGCCCAGAGCTGCCCTCTGAGACTCCCTTTAAAGAAATGGATCCCACATTCCATCTGCTCCATCTGTGGGTTCATTTCAAAATTCAGAGGTGGCTGGTTCCAAAAGTCAACTCCCAGAGCCGGGAGACCTTTGTCGTCCAGGCTCAAGTCCATCGTCATCCATCGGTCTCCTTATTGGCACCTTTGCACAACTGTTTCTTCCTCCAAGACTCTGTTACCTTTTCCTTAAACGAAACCAAAGACTGGAATGAGGTCACAAGTGCCTTATCTCCCTTGGCCTGTACATAAATTATTTGTGGTAGCACTGCGATCATTCCAAATATTTATTATTTTGTAAATGACTGGATTGTTTACATGGAAACTCTGTTTGTAATAAATAGAAAAATACCTTCCTGGCCTTTCTTGAGGGGAAGACAGTGGGAGGGGGCTTGGGAGTGGGGAAGAAAGGACCCCGCCTGGGTTTCATTCAGCAAACATTTACCAAGGGCCTCCACTGGGCGAGATCCTGCCTTTGCTTGGGTTGAAGGTGAGGGAGGAGGGAGAAGCTGTAGGAGCCATCCCTGTCCCTGTTCCTGGGAGCTTTAAGTCAGAGGTGGGGAGAAAGAATGCCCAGGAAGCCCTCCCCTCTCTCTCAGTTAAAAACCATTGGTGGAGATCTGGAGTGTGGCCCAATGCCCAGCGGGCATCCACCATAGTAATAGCACAGCCAGGAGATGGTTTGTCTCCTAGAGTACCAGGTACCAGTACCAGAATGCCAATAGCAGTGCCCAGTACCCAGAGTAGCAAGAGATGGTTTGCTGCCCAGAGTACCAGGTACCAGTACCAGAGTGCCAATAATAGTACTTGGTACCCAGAGTAGCAGGAGATGGTTTGCTGCCCAGAGTACCAGGTACCAGTACCAGAGTGCCAATAGCAGTGCCCAGTACCCAGAGTAGCAAGAGATGGTTTGCTGCCCAGAGTACCAGGTTCCAGTACCAGAGTGCCAATAATAGTACTTGGTACCCAGAGTAGCAAGAGATGGTTTGTGCCCAGAGTACCAGGTACCAGTACCTGAATGCCAATAGCAGTGCCTGGTACCCAGAGTAGCAAGAGATGGTTTGTGCCCAGAGTACCAGGTACCAGTACCTGAATGCCAATAGCAGTGCCTGGTACCCAGAGTAGCAGGAGATGGTTTGTGCCCAGAGTACCAGGTACCAGTACCTGAATGCCAATAGCAGTGCCTGGTACCCAGAGTAGCAAGAGATGGTTTGTGCCCAGAGTACCAGGTACCAGTACCAGAGTACCAATAGCAGTGCCTGGTACCCAGAGTAGCAGGAGACAGTTTGTGCCCAGAGTACCAGGTACTAGTACCAGAATGCCAATAGCAGTACCCGGTACCCAGAGTAGCAAGAGATGGTTTGTCCGCATCCCCATGAAGTGAGGGGAAGCAGGTTGGCAACTCTGAACTATGGGATAAGGCTAGGGGCATCACAGGCTGGTAGAAGACTCTGAAGGGCTTCTTGGTGACTGTGGACTTGGGAACTCCATGAGGAGTTTGTCAATGGCCTCAGATAAAGCCCTTCCTAGTTCCAGCTCTGATGGAAGATGATACTAGGACACATCTCACAGCAAGATGAGATGGTGTGTGAAGGGGAAGTATGTGAGACTGTGATGTGATGGGAATATACTGGTCTGGGAGCCAGGAAATTGAGGAGGATCATTATCTATTTAGAGCTAGAACTGAGCAACCTCAGAAGTCCTCTACTCTAGCTCCCTCATTCTAGAGATGAGGAAGCTGAGGCAAAGAGAAATTAAGGAACAGAGCCAGGCTTTGAACTGAGGTCCTAAGACTTTAGATCAAAATTCCATCCAGGCTCTACCATTCACCAACTTCAAAAGAACTTTGGGAGGGCACAGCAACTAATTGACTTGGGAATTGAGAGCCAGGCCTAGAGATGGGAAGTCCTGGGTTCAAATTTGGACTCAGACATTTCCCAGCTATTTGAATCTGGGCAAGTCACTTCACCCCCACTGCCTAGCCTTTACCGCTCTTGTGCTTTGGAACCAATATATACTATTGATTCTTTTTTTTTCCAAAATGAATGTCTTTAAGATTGGAGATAACAGTTTTTTAAATAGCTAAACAGATCACATAACTTTCACAGTTCTGAGCAATAGGTGTATCCTTAATTGAGAAAGAGAAACCATTTTAAAAGACAAACTAATTAACTGATTACATGTAACTGAAAGAAATCTGCACAAATAAAATCAATAATATAAGAAATTATTGAGTGGAGAAATTACAATATTGACTCTAAGATGGAAGGTAAGAGTTTAAATTTTTTTTAATTGCAATCTGGGCCTCAGTTTCCTCATCTGTAAAATAAGGAGTTTGGAGAATAAGATTTCTGAGGTTCCTTCTTTCAGCTCTGACTGTCTAGGAAAGGTACAAACAAAAGCATACTTCACAAAGGGAAGGAGTCCAGGCAGATTGGCAGCTCAGGGCAGTAGAATCACACATATTTAGGTACTGTTTTCAAGTTTGCAAAGTAACTGGGCAAGCACTCTTACCAGGGAATACTGGGCTTCAGTCCCAGTATTCTCACCAGTGTGCTGTTTGACCTTAACGAATCACTTCTAGAGCCTGAGTTTTCATCACATGTAAAATAAGGGGTTTCCTTCCCTCTCTCTGCTCCCCTGGCATGCAATGTTGAGTAACTCGGGGATCAGAGTCACAATGTCACAACATGCTTGATTTCTACTTGAGGGCACACTCCCCTCACCCCCCCTCCATGGGGCCTTCCAAAAAGCTCACCCAAGTGCAAGGCACTTCGTCAGTCTGCAGCCATTCAACAACAATCGCTCAGGAGCCCCCACCAAGTGTTTGCTTTTACTAGTCAGCCAGAGGACACAATTAGGGCAAAGCAAAGACTTTGAATGAAATAGCAGAGTGGGAAAAGTAAGGATAGAACATTTTCTCCCATAAACCCTAGGAACATCCCCCCACAAACATTATATATGTGTACATACACACACATGCACATGCACACATACACACGCACACAGAGCATCCAAGGAAAAAGTGGACATATCTAGGGAGCATGTGCAGAGGCCATGCCTACAATGAAAGCATATGGATAGGGCAGGCTAACACTCTCATAGTCTCTCTGAAGAACTGTAGTACCACTTGGGAGCCATGGGAGACCCTGGCACAGGACTAGTCAGCATGGTGTGCCCACACTGAAGCAGGCGTTATACTCCATGAGCAAGGCAGAGCTACAGTAGTTCAGAAGAAAATTTAGAGACATCTCCATCTCAGCTGTTCCTGTGGCTTATTTGTGACCAACCTGCCTGAGAGCCTTTCGAGTTCATGTTATTTTCCAATCAGTCTCCATTAGACATACTATGCATTGGCCCCAAAATAATGGTGTCCTTTGGGTCCTCAAAGGAGAACAACCAATCATACTAAGAGGAAACACACATGAACAGAATGCATGGGTAGAGGGACAACTCATGCCTCTAATGCTGCCAGGCTTGGTTTTTCTTTAGGCCTTACCTTCTGCCTTAGAAGCAATACTATATATTGGTTCCAAGGCAGAAGAGTAGTAAGGGGTTGGCAATGGAGGTTAAGTGACTTGTCCAGGGTCACACAACCTGTAAATGGAATATAGTCTTTGCCAGGCAGCATTCTCCTGGTGTTGTCATACTTGGGTAGAATGGTGTATATATCACTTCTGGCCTTCAGCTAGAATCCTCAGCAGAAGGGTTCTAGCTCTTACCCAAACTCCAACTCTAATTTAACTTAGAAGCCAGAGATTGAAACGTCAGCTCTCTTGGTGAGGAGATGGGTCCTTCACATACCGAAGAGGCGGACTAGGGAAAACCCTTCAGCAGCATTTCTTCCAAAAGAAAAGAAATCTGCCGGGCCCAAGACAGAGACTTTGCCTGGTGAGACTTTTCTCTCTAGAAGAAAAGTCTGCATTTCTATGAGTCCATTTTTAGTGGGGCGGAAGGAAAACCGAAGGGCCAGCTAGCCAATCATTCAGTCTAGCTGATTTAGTATTAGGAAGTCTTTAATTCCTGGTAATTTGTGTCACATTTCTATGCTTAAAGCTCATTTTTAGGGGCTGACTTTTAACAAATAAGCCAAAGACTATCTGGGTCTAAATCTCCTTCGTTTTTCTTTTTCCAACTTTCTAGGATCCTCTGGGTCTCCTGTGCAAATGAAGGGAAGAGAACGATGCAAACCCCAAAACAAGTAGAGGGACATACAGCTCTATACCTTCATCTGTCACCCCCAAACCTTGCCTTTATTATATATTTGTCCGGCACCTAGAACCTGGCAGGCTTAGAATTGCCCTATATTTACACCTATATTATATTCTACTTTCTTAAAAAAAAAACAACCCTTACTTTCTGTCTTAGAATTGATACTAGGTATCAGTTTCAAGACAGAAGAGAGGTAAGAGCTAGTCAGTTGAGGTTAAATGACTTGCCCAGGGTCACACTACTAGAAAGTATTCTGAGGCCAAATTTGAACTCAGAACCTCCCATCTCCAGACCTGGATTTCCATCCATAGAGCCACCTAGCTGCCCCTACTTATATTATACTTTCAAATGTAGCTGTGCTGCATTTATATTTATTACAATTTTCAGAGACAGAGAGAGGTGCCATAAGATGACTTTTAGGTGGGGGAAGATGAGGTTCAGAGAGCTGAAGGGATTTGTTCCAGTTCACAGAGTTAGCAAATGTCAGGAATCTAATTCAGACCCAGGACCCCAAACCCTATATTCAGGTCCTTTTGTACCAGACCGTCGCAGCCCTACGGTCACAAAAGAGCAGATTGTTAAATGAAATTCCAACTCCTAGGTCTGAGTTCTGGTCTTCTGATTAACTCCCTAAGTTATTTTGGGCAAATCATTTTTTCTTTGAGATCCTTAGTTTTCTCCTCCACAAAATGAGGGGGTTTGATTAGCTGATCAATCCACCAAATCAGTGAGCATTTATTAAGTACCAGGCATTGGGCTCTAAGGTTCTCTGGGGTTAATTTTGAAGATTCCTTTCAGCTCAATATACTATGGCTTCAGAGAGATTAAATGAATACTAATTCAACAAAAATACTAGTTCAGTCAGGAGGTCCAGGGGATAGAGTGCTGGGCTTGGCATCAAAATGATGAGTCTTCCTGAGTTCAAATCTGACCTCAGACACTTTCTAGCTGTGTGACCCTGGGAAAGTCACTTAATCCTGTTTGCTTCAGTTTTGTCATCTATAAAATAAGCTAGAGAAAGAAGCACTCTAGGACCTTTGCCATGAAAACCCCAAAGGGAATCCCAAAGAGTCAGACTCAACCTAAACAACTACAATTTGGTAAATTGCAGAGGAGCCTGGAAGGCTTTTGAGTTACAAAAGTTAAGATGATAAACAATCCTTGCCTTCAAGAACCCTTACATTCTACTAAGTGGGAAAACATGTATCGGGGTAAGTAAATACAAAGTTATACAAAGTCATTTTAAGAGGGAGAACTAATGACGGGGGAGGATCAGGGAAAGTCCTCATGTAGGCAGAAAACAAGTGAGTGAATGAGTGAATGAATGAAAGAGAGAGAGAGAGAGAGAGAGAAAGAAAGAAAGAAAGAAAGAAAGAAAGAAAGAAAGAAAGAAAGAAAGAAAGAAAGAAAGAAAGAAAGAAAGAAAGAAAGAAAGAAAGAAAGAAAGAAAGAAAGAAAGAAAGAAAGAAAGAAAGAAAGAAAGAAAGAAAGAAAGAAAGAAGGAAAGAAGGAAAGAAGGAAAGAAAGAAAGAAAGAAAGAAAGAAAGAAAGAAAGAAAGAAAGAAAGAAAGAAAGAAAGAAAGAAAGAAAGAAAGAAAGAAAGAAAGAAAGAAAGAAAGAAAGAAAGAAAGAAAGAAAGAAGGAAAGAAGGAAAGAAAGAAAGAAAGAAGGAAAGAAGGAAAGAAAGAAAGAAAGAAAGAGAAAGAAAGAAAGAAAGAAAGAAAGAAAGAAAGAAAGAAAGAAAGAAAGAAAGAAAGAAAGAAAGAAAGAAAGAAAGAAAGAAAGAAAGAAAGAAAGAAAGAAAGAAAGAAAGAAAGAAAGAAAGAAAGAAAGAAAGAAAGAAAGAAAGAAAGAAAGAAAGAAAGAAAGAAAGAAAGAAAGGAGGAAGGGAGGAAGGGAGGAAGGGAGGAAGGGAGGAAGGGAGGAAGGGAGGAAGGAAGGAAGGAAGGAAGGAAGGAAGGAAGGAAGGAAGGAAGGAAGGAAGGAAGGAAGGAAGGAAGGAAGGAAGGAAGGAAGGAAGGAATCAATGAGAGAGAGAAAGAGAGAGAGAGAGAGAGAGAGAGAGAGAGAGAGAGAGAGAGAGAGAGAGAGAGAGAGAGAGAGAATCCCAATTGCCTCGCCTTTTCTGCCTTGGAACCAATACTTGGTATCGGTTCTAAGATAGAAGGTAAAGATTTTAAAAATAAAACAAATCAAATACTCAGAATATTATAGCAGGAAGGTACCATAATAATAACTAATATTTATATAGCACTTACTAAATGCCGGGCACTGTTTTAAACACTTTATAATTATTATCTTCATTGATACTCACAACAACTGTGGAAAGAACATGCATTTATTGTTC
The DNA here is from genome assembly GCF_027887165.1 of Monodelphis domestica. NCBI lineage: Eukaryota > Metazoa > Chordata > Mammalia > Didelphimorphia > Didelphidae > Monodelphis > Monodelphis domestica. The sequence continues at coordinate 370,974,765 of NC_077230.1, read as the reverse complement.
CCATTTTACATTTGAGGAAACTGAGGCATGCAGCAATTAAGTGACTTGCCTAGGGTCACCTAATGAGTAAGTGTCTGAGGCTGGATTTGAACGCTGGCCTTCCTGACTCCAGACCTAGCATTCTATCTGCTTCATCAAGGTACCTGCCTTATTCTAGCTAGCAGGGAGAAGAGAAAGGAATCCAGAAATCTAAAGATGGGCCCTTGTCTGCTTTGGGGAAATGACTATATAAATCCAAGGGTGATGAGAGCTGGCAGGCACCCTTAGGGAACCAAGAGCCCAAGGATCCAAAGGCAAGAGGCTAGCCGGCTGACTGGCCACAGTAGGTGGCACTACAGTATAGTAGGAATGCCGGACGTGGCTTTGGGACTCAAACCTGCCTCTGACATTTGCTCGCTCTGAGACCATATGCAAGGCATGGAACTCTTCTGAGGCTCAATTTCCCCAACTGTAAAATGGGAATAATAACAATACCAACTACACCTACCTCCCAGTGTTGTGAAACACAAATGAGATAATGAATAATAAAAATCATTTCGCCAACTCTAAAGGGCCACATAAATGCCGGTTATCACTATTAAAGAACAAGACTTGGGGTCCTAGCTGACCACATGCGGTCTATGAGTCAGTGATGTGGTTCCCTTGGGGAGAAAGCCAGCATGCTTCTGGGATGAAGTCAGAGGTGCTATCCCTCCTGTCCTCTATGAGTCAGCTCTTAATAGCCTTTCGGTCACTCTCTGAGCGCTGGAAAGGACTGTGAGGAGCTGGGGCGGCTCCAGAGAGAATGAACAGGGATGATTAAAGGGATTGAAAATGGGTCCTGGGAGGAAAGTGGAAGAGAACCCTGGGGTTGTTTTGCCTGGAGAGGAGGTGATGGGGCTGCAGCAGTGACTCACTGTCTTACTCCCTTTATTTGGAAGCCAGGCAGTCCTCATGCTCATCTTGGGGGCCCCCCAGATACATGAGGGCCCCAGGGAGGAGCCCAGCCACCGACGGTTTCTGGGAAGAGGAGGAGGCGGCCAAATTGTTGTTCCCCCTTGGGAAGCTAAAGAGGAGAAAGGGGTTTTAATTAAGGAAGATATTAAAAAGCCTTTTTCTAGGCAGTCATATCCAAAGGACCCCTCAGGGACTTGCTAGGATCTCCCCTTCCTTGGGAAAAAGTCAATCAACAAACATTTCATCATTCAATGAACATTTTTTTTTGTATCAGTTTCATGATATGATATCTATTTTTGTACACATGTAATGATTCATATGAAGCCACACAAAGCATATTTCCATGTTAGCCATGTTGGGAGGGGGTGGGAAAGCACGAAAAATTGTCAGTGTCCTACCATCTGCACTCAGATCTGACTGGTTCTCCCTCTGGAGGTGGAGAGCACTTCTCATCACGAGGCCTTTGGAGTTGTTGCATCACTTAGGGCTGACCAAACTCTAAGAGCTCCAAAGAGCCTGCTTTGACTACCTTCGTGGCTCTTGTGACAAATCATTCTCATCCGCCTATTCCACCAGGTGAAATCTTAACACATCTGGGGTAGACATCCATCCCTGTAACCCACCGATGGATGGCTTGGCCAATGGATGGCCCATTGGCTATCTTCAAGGGACCATCAAGGTCATCCACTGCATCCCAGGCCAACACTAGCTTGCCATTGGACTTTGAGGACTCTGGGAAAGAGTGAGGCAGATGACTTTGGGCAGTCCAATCCATGCACAAGTCAAGACATTGTCTGTGATGTCTCTGGGCATCTTCAAAAATGAAGGACAAGTAACAATAAGCAATTTCTATGTGCCAGGCACCATGCTTGGTATTTGGGATACAATGTGTATTTTTTAAAAAGGAAGGGTAGGGGGCAGCTGGGTGGCTCAGTGGATTGAGAGCCAAGTCCAGAAATGGATGGTCCTAGGTTCAAATCTGGCCTCAGACATTTCCTAACTGTGTGACCCTGGACAAGTCACTAAACTTCCATTGTCTAGTCCTGACCACTCTTCTGCCTTAGAACCAATATGGTTCTAAGATGGAAGGTGAGGGTTTAAAAAAAAAAGGAAAGGGTAGGAAGAGGATGAGGGGAGTGAAGGGGAGGGGGGAGAAGAGAGGACAGAGGAAGGGAGGAGAAAGGAGGGGAGGAGGGAAGAGAAGAGGGAAGGGGAGGGCAAAGAGAAGTTCAGTAAGTTATGAATGTAGCCAGACTACTTCCTTTCTGGGGCCCTCAGTTTTTCCATTCTGAATCAAAACTTTAGAAAACAGAATCTGTGACATGTGGTAACTGGCCTTGATGGTCTCTAAGGTCACTTCCAGCCTAAAATCCTGAGCAGGATCTAGGACAAGAGGATCCTGGGAGGTTGGCTCTTCCTGAAAGCTGAACCTCCAGGCTTGTTTGTGTTTCCCCCATTTGGGTGAAGAAGGAGGAATGGGCAGATCACAAAGAAACACTTTGACTGGACCACTTCTGGACCAAGCAGAGCATTGGGGCACTGCCAAGCATAAGCCAGAGCTGGGGCTACTAAAGGAAGACTTAGCCCTTCACAAAATCATTAAAATAGGGAATGAGGGGACAGCTAGTACTAGGTAGGTAGCACAGTGAATATTGAATGCCAGACTTGGAGTCAGGAGGACCTGGGTTCAAATTTTGGCCTCAGGTACTTCCTAGCTATGTGACCCTAGGTAAGTCACTTAACCCTATTTGCCTAATCCTTGCCCTTCTGCCTTAAAATTGTTACTAGGTCAGAAGGGAAAGGTTTAGAAGAAAAAAAAAGAAAGAGGGAAAGTAGAACTCACCAATAGGGTCCATAGACTCCTCCAATTACAGAGCCAAAAAGTTCCTCAAATAACATCTGGACCAACGTTTGAGGAATCTTCTGACTAAGCATCTGCCTGAAGATAGAGGACTCGTTACCATGCCAGGCAGCACCTTCTTTAGCCAGATAGCTTTAATCCTTAAGGACGCTTCCCTCTGCTCTCCTTGAAATTGAGCCACAATCGGTGCCCCCTGTGACTTCCCCCTCATCTCCCTCATCTTGCCACCCACATTGCTCCTAGTTCTGTCCTCTGAGGACAAACTGAACCAACCAAATCCTTCTTCCATTTGGCACTGCTCCAGATTGGATGACAGTGATTGTGCCCCCCCTTTACCCCTTAATGCAAATGGAGCCTATATTCCGGCAGCAAAGATGGATTGGGGGGGGAGGTAGTTCAGAGGTCTCAGGATCCTAATACCCTCCATCCAACTCTCTACCCCCCACCCGCCTGAAAAAGCAATCCAGAAAGAGTTCATTTCTCATCTTGGCAGGAGGCCTGGAAACAAGGACCATCCCTCACCTCCCAGCTCCCTGCCCCACACTTGCCTTCCCACCTCCTCCCTTGGCTCTGTTTCTGCATCTTTGTTCCTGCCCTGGGTTGAAGTCATAGATTGTGGGAGCTGAGGTGGAAGGGACCTTAGAACCCAGAATGTCAGAGCTGGAGGGAACTTTAGAACCCAGAATGTCAGAGCTGGATGGAACCTTGGAACCCAGAATGTCAGAACTGGAGGGAACCTTAGAACCCAGAATGCCAGAGCTGGATGGAACCTTGGAACCCAGAATGTCAGAGCTGGATGGAACCTTGGAACCCAGAATGTCAGAGCTGGAGGGAACCTTAGAACTCAGAATGTCAGAGCTGGAGGGAACCTTGGAACCCAGAATGTCAGAGCTGGAGGGAACCTTAGAACCCAGAATGCCAGAGCTGGGCCCCTTAGAACCCAGAATGTCAGAGCTGGATGGAACCTTAGAACCCAGAATGTCAGAGCTGGATGGAACCTTGGAACCCAAAATGTCAGAGCTGGATGGAACCTTGGAACCCAGAATGTCAGAGCTGGAGGGAACCTTAGAACTCAGAATGTCAGAGCTGGAGGGAACCTTGGAACCCAGAATGCCAGAGCTGGGAGTCCCTTAGAACCCAGAATGTCAGAGCTGGAGGGAACCTTAGAACCCAGAATGTCAGAGCTGGATGGAACCTTGGAACCCAGAATGTCAGAGCTGGGAGTCCCTTAGAACCCAGAATGTCAGAGCTGGATGGAACCTTGGAACCCAGAATGTCAGAACTGGGAGTCCCTTAGAACCCAGAATGTCGGAGCTGGAGGGAACCTTAAGGGCATTAAAACATGAAATGTCAAAGCTGAGAGGGACCTTAGAACTAATGTTAGAGCTGGGAGGAGCCTTGGAACAGAAAATATCAGTCTCTGATTCTATAGTAGGATCAAGTGATGTTTCCAAGGTCTCGAAGCTGGTGGCCGATTCCCACCAAACCCAAGTCTTTTCTCTCACTCCAAGTCAGGGCTCTCCCTCGATTTTCATTAGAACCCTAGACTGTCAGAGCTGGAGGGTATGTTAGTGATCCTTAAGCCAGCCCAGGTCATCTTGCAGAGAAGGAAACAATCAAACCTGAAGGCCAGAGCCAGCCCAGTGTAGCTGTCAGAGCCCTAGCCTAAAGTCAGATGACCGAGATGGGAATCCTGATAGCTACTTATAAGCCATGTGATCTTGGGCAAGTCCCTTCCTCTCCCCTAGCCTCAGTTTCCTCCTCTGTTAAATGAAGGTGGTAGACCAAGGCCAGCTCTAGATTGCAAAGGTGCCATACTTCCTCCTGGTCTCTTGGCCAAATCAGAAGTGGGGAAGGGGGCCAGGCCCAGAACTAAAGCCTCCAGCCTCCCAGCTCCCTCTTACGTGGTTGGCCCCAAATTCCTGAGTTTCCCTGGTGCCTAAGGTAGGCCTCCTCCTTCCTGAGGGCTTTTTGTTTCCAAAGTGGGGCGATAGGTGAGGTGAGCACCCCCTCCTGCTCTGTTCTAAGAGCCAGGGGCTGGCCTGGCACCCCCACCCCGTCTCCAGCCAGGCTCTCTGCCTAGGGGCACTCTGGGAGTTCTGGAGGGGGATTGGGAGTAGGGGTGAGGTAGCCGAAGGCATCACCATTCCCTTCCACCCCTCCTCCACACCAGAGGAAGAGCCTCCTCCCTCTCCCCACCTCCCCCCAAGGGAGTGAGAAGCAAAACTTGGCAGCCAGGCCCTGGCAAGTCTCCAACCTGTCCCCAAGGAAGATTTTCTATGCTATGGTTTTCATAGAGGAGGGAGGGGAAGAAAGGAGGGGGAGTCCTCAGGGCCAGGGACTGTGAGATCCTGGGCTGGGAGGGCTAAAAAGGATCTGAGAGACCCTTCATTTTACAGATGGAGAAACTGAGGCCCAGAGACAAGAAAGGCCGTGCCCAAGGCCACCCAGAAATTTAGTGGCAGAGGCAAGGGAAGTCAGATCTCTGGGATTTCAGAAGTACTCATTGATTCCCAAGAGTGGGGAATGCCATAAGGCTGGAAAGGACCCAGGATCCCAGAATGAGAGCAAGAAGGGCCCTCAGAGGTCATCTAGTCCAACCCCCTCATTTTACAGATGGCTCAGAGAAGTTAACTAACTTGCCCAAGGTCACACAGTAAGTATCCATGACAGGATTTGAACTCACATCCTGTTTACTAGAACTAATAGCCAGACCATTACACGAAACTGCTTTCATGATAAGTCACAACTATTTTCAATTCTACCTCCCCATGGAAGCCTTCTGGGATTGTTCCAATCCTTCTCTGTCAGCCCTGCTAGTGCATGGGAAAGCTAGATGGGCCAGTGGATAGAATACCAAGCCTGGGGCCAAGAAGATTCTGAGTTCAAATGTGGATTCAGACATTTAGTTTATAGCTGGGCAAATCACTTAACTCTTTGACTCAGTTTCCTCCTCTGTCAAATGAGCTAGAGAAGGAAATGGCAAATTGTGTGGCCCTGGACAAGTCATTTCATCCTGTTGGCCTCAGTTTCCTTCTTTGTCAAATGCACTGGAGAAGGATATGGCAAACCACTCCAAGATCTTTGCCAAGAAAACCCCAAATGGGGTCCTGAAGAGTCAGCCACAACTGAAATGACTGGACCACAGAAGGGTGCACCCTCTGAACTGGCCCTTGGGTTCCCTCTGTTTCTGTCTTCTAACTTCTCCATGAAGATGTTTCTTTTCTTGTTAGCAGAGAGCCCTGTCCCAGGGAGAGCAGGGAGCTATACTGTGCACCCCCTCCCACCACAGACAGGCAGTGAAAAGGAGACGGCCGACCCCTCTCCTCCTGCCTAGACAGACCCTTCCCCTGGACAAGGCCTGCCTTCACTTACCTTCCATCCACTAAGCAGATTTGGAAGGCAGCTTTGTCTCCCTTCTGTTCCTTTTTTTTTTAACCCTCTCCTTCTAGAATCAATACCATGCATTGGCTCCAAGGCAGAAGAATGGTAAAGGCTAGGCAATGGGGGTCAAGTGACTTGTTCAGGGTCACACAGCTGGGAAGTGTCTGAGGTCAGATTTGAACCCAGGACCTGAGTCTGACATTCAATTCAGTGAGCCACCCAAAAGCTTTGTTTGAGTAGAATTCCTGGGAGTATGAGTTAACAAAAAGCATAATGTCCTTTCCTAGAGCACTATAAGGTGTTCCTTCCATTTCCCCCGCATTTAGCTGCCCGTACCTGGTCATTTCCCCACTCCGCCCCGTCCCCTTTAGAGAGTGAGTGTCCGGAGGCCAGGGACCATGTCTTTGCCTCTCTCGGGGTCCTGGAACTCAGCATTTAACCATGTGTTTTCCATCCAGCAAGCCAGAGACAGGAAGCTCAAGGACTGGCCTCAGTTTACAGGAAGTAGAGCCCTCTCGGGGGCTCCCAGGGGCTCTGCCCAGACTCCAGCCCCTGGATACTGCTTGGTCCCAGCCCAGGCCTTCGGCCCTGCACAGTGGTGCCTGGGTGCTGGAAGGGTTAAATTTCTCTGGCTGCCAGTAAAACTCCCCAAACCAGGGAGCCCAGCCCAGCAGGCTGGAGGCTACAATCAAAGGCTGATCATCTCTCCTTCCAGGGAGCAGAGCCAGAAAGGGGAATCTGCCTCCGTAATGAGGCCCGGAAGGTCTCCCCCAGCCACCCCAGGAACAGGCAGCCAGGCGGGGAGACAGGCACAAGGCCTAATTAATCCCCCCCCTGGCTGCATCCCTCCCACCCTGACTGGGAAGTGTTGAGCGATGGGGGCCTGCCAGACAGCATTCGGGCAGCCTCCGGCTACCGGGTTTATGCAATGGGCCAGGCCCTCACCAGGCGCTCCTGAGCTTTGTCCAGGCCCCGGGCCAGCCAGGCGGCTCCCACAGGGTCCCCAGACCTCTGTAGGACACCAGGGGGGGAGGAGGAGGGCTGGGAAGGCGTCCGCAGGCAGTCCCCATCCTTAGAGACCTCACAGTCTGGTGAGACTCCGTGTGACTCATGCCCTGGAATGGGATAAAGAATCTCAGTAACTGCCTTCTAATCCCAGCTCTGCTCCTAACCTCCTCTGGGGCCTTGGGCAAATTATTTTTGCTCCTTGGGCCTCAGTTTCCCCATCCGAAAAAGAGGGGGATGGACCCAATGCTCTCTGGAGCCCCCTCAGGCTAGAAAGTTCCGTGATTTGTTAATGAGGGAACCATCCCAGGCAAGAGAGAATCAAGTGTCAACTTGTACAGGACTGGCTGAGAATATGATGAGAGGTCAGAAAGGGAAGAAGAAGACAATTCAGGCTGGAACAGTCGGGGCAGGGAGCTTCTCGGCCGAGGTGGGCCCTTGAACCTGACCAGTGGTCAGCACGAAAACAGGGAGGGCTGCCAGCTAGGGAGAACACAGGAGCCTGGCTGGGCACTGGGAGACCAGATTTGGGGGAGGTCTTGCAAAGACTCATCAATGATTTTTTTGAACCCTTCCTTTCTGTCTTAAGAACAACACTAAGACAGAAGAGCAAGGGCTAAGGCAAACGGGGTAAGGCGATTTGCCCAGGGTGACAAAACTAGGTTTCCAAGGTCAGATTTGAACCCAGGTCCTCTTGACTCCAAGCCTGGAGCTCTATCCACTGAGCAATCTAGTTGGCCCCATCATTGATTATTTAGTTTTTATTTACTTATTTATTTACTAGATAGGCTTCCTAAGAATCATAAAGTTCCCAAACTCCAGAAAAGTGGTAGAATGAAGAAAGAACACAATATTTGCAATCAAGACAGACCTAGGTTCAAATATGGACCCTGACATGGCTTTGGGTAATCTTGGGCAAATGAGGTGGCTCAGTGTCAGTCAAGAACACCTGAATTAAAATCCGATCTCTGTCATTTACTAGCTATATGACCTTGGACAAGTCATTTCATCTCTGCCTCAGTTTCCTCAACTGTAAAAAATGCAAAAAACAAACACACACACCTGCCAGGAACAATAATCACAGCTACTTCCCAGAGTTATCAGGATAAAGTGAAATAATGTTTGTAAGATGCTTAGCACAGTGCCTGGCACATAGTAAGTGCTTCATTGACTATGTTCTCTTCCCCATCCCTTTGTTTTACTTCTCTTCTATCTCTGTCACTGTCTGTCTCTCTCTCTCTCTCTCTTTCTAGCAGTTGTGGGGTGACCTGAGACTGAGTACCGGTTCCTCCCCTGTCCCCCCTCCTCCCAAATTTTCTCAAACCACCACTTTGGGGCAATAGAACTTTGATCTGTGTGAAGAGTGACTGCCCCTAACCCCAGCAGGGTTGCTTCAAAGCCTGGGGATAAAGCAGTACTGCCAAAGATTTGGGATGAGAGAGGAAAAGAGAGTTTGCATCCCCTCGAGCTTGGAAGGAGAAAATAGAACTCTGCCTTTGGGGGGGGGGAGATACTAATTCCAGCTGTCCCAACACCCTCCTTGGCAGAATAAACCAACATTCTGTTGAAAATTAATAACAATAACACTTGCACTAGGTGTCTTGTAGTATTCTTGGAAAGAAATTGAGATTGTTGGTAAGTCCTATCCATAGATCCTATCTCCATAATATCTCTTTGAATCTCATCCATCCCCATCCTCTCTCCTAAGGGTTCTCTGGGGTTCCAGTCTCTCCCCTTCTCCATCCATCCTCCCTAACACAGAGATCTGACTACCTTGTATTCCTACTCAAAGTCTTCATACTTTCTACACTTTAGTCACCCTTAATCTGATCCTGTCTCACCAGCTTCCATTCATTCCCAAATAAAGATTTCTATACCTGGGATGCACCCCCATCCTCATCTGCCTACTAGGATTCTGCCCCTTCTCAAGTCCCAGCTCAGGGGCTGCCCCCTCCAGAAGTCCAAAAGACATCTGGGATCCTCCTCCCAGCTGAAAATGAGCCAAGACCAATGACCCTGGGGTGAGGAGGGTCATTATTAAGTGCCTAACTGGTGCAAGAGGGTAGTGGAGAGACAGGCAGCACCCCAGAGCCCTGAAGATCTGGCTTCAGGACTTATCTCTAAACTTCTCAGGGCCCAGGCAAATCGCTGAGTGCTGACCTGGGAATCAGAAAGTCCAAAGTTCAAAGCTGGATAGAAAGACTTCCATGAACTGATGCAGAGTGAAATAAGCAGAACCAGGAGAACAGTGTCCACAGTAACAGCAATATAGGTGCAACTGTGAAATACAGTGATCCCGGACAGTTCTGAAGGGTTTATGACAAAGAATATTCTCCATCTCCAGAGAAAGAACTGTGGGAGTCGGAATGCAGGGCAAAACATACTCTTCAAATCCCACCTGTGATGATTACTTCTCTGTGTTTGTGGAAAGTCACTTCACATCCCTAGAGCCAGGTCTCAGTTTCTTCAGTTGTAAAATGAGAGATTGGACTATATGGCCTCTGAGCTGCCTTCCACCTTGCAATCTATGATCCTCTGATTTTCTTTGTACCCATCATCTTTCCTCGTCTGACTTCTGGTATCTATGCTGAAAACCCATTAACTCAGCCTTAGACTCCATGTTATAACCTTGAGCAAATCCCTTCCTTTTCTGTGTGCCTCAGTTTCCTTATCTGTTAAAAGGAGAGGATAACATCTGAATCCTCTTCCTTATGGTATGGTTGGGAAGAATAACAGCAACTGCCATCATTATTTGCTTTCTATTGTGATTATTTAATGCCCACATCTCATCCCCTGATGAGGCTGTCACTTTCTTCAGGGCAGGATCTATTTCAGATCTAAATATGCTTTGCCAGCATTTTGGGGTCCACTCTAATAACTTCAGCATGTGGAGAACTCCAGGTATGGAAACTCCCTTCACCACTGCAGATTGTCAACTCATAATAATACTTACACTCGTGTGCTTCTTTTGTTGTCCCTGTGAGACTTATGCTGTTATTATGCCCATTTTATAGATAAAGAAACTGAGACTGAGAGAAAATCAATGATTTGCCAAGGGTTACCCAGTATTTGAGGCAAAATCTGAATTTGGATCTTTCTTTTTATTATTTTATTCAAAGGTATTTTATTTTCCTAATTACATGTAATAACAATTTTCAACAGACTTTTTTGAAATGATAAGATCCAAATTGTCTCCCTCCTTTCCTTCCCTCCCCCCTCCTGGAGATGGCAAGCAATCTGATCTGGAGTATACATGTATTATCATACATGTAATATCATGACCATATTGGTCACTGTTGTAAGAGCATACTCATAAAAACAAACCCCCCAAATAAAATCATAAATAAACTAATGTGAAAGAGTATGTTTTGCCCTGCATTCCGACTCCCACATTTCTTTCTCTGGAGATGGAGAATATTCTTTGTCATAAACCCTTCAGAACTGTCCGGGATCACTGTATTTCACAGTTGCACCTATATTGCTGTTACTATGGACACTGTTCTCCCGGTTCTGCTTATTTCACTCTGCATCAGTTCATGGAAGTCTTTCTATCCAGCTTTGAACTTTGGACTTTCTGACTCCCAGGTCAGCACTCAGAGATTTGCCTGGGCCCTGAGAAGTTTAGAGATAAGTCCTGAAGCCAGATCTTCAGGGCTCTGGGGTGCTGCCTGTCTCTCCACTACCCTCTTGCACCAGTTAGGCACTTAATAAATGTTTGAGTTGGAGCAGCTCAGTGAATAAAGAGCCAGCCTGTTGTCAGAAGGGTCTAGCTTCAAATCTTGCCCTCAGTTGCTTCCTAGCTGTGTGACCCTGCCCAAGTCACTTAACCCCATTTGCCTAGTCCTTGCCCTTCCTGTCTTAGAATTGTTACTAAGGCAAAAGGTAAAGTTTATTTTTAAAAAATTATTTGAGTTGCACGGAGTACCTTTGAACCCAGATTTCTATTTTTCTTGCCTAATGAAAGGTAAAATAGGGCAGACTCTTCCTGCAACCTAGACCTCCACCCTTTCTTCTCCTTCAATGCCAGCTCTGTCTCTGTTCCTCCTTCTACCCTCCCTAGGGTCCTGCTCTCTACTCCAAATATTATTTGTCCCACTGCCCATCAAACTAGCAAGCAGGAACCCCCCAAATCCCCATCCCCCCCACTGCAAAATCCACACAGTCCCTGAGATGGAGTGTGTGTCTGTGCCTGCCTGGGGAACCCTGTTGTTTGCGTTGTATCCGCACAACGCCCAGCTCCAGGTGTAGGCCTGGGTGTGTGCCCTTCTCTGAGTGTGCCTGCGGAGGGGAGTCATCGTGGGGATAAAGGCTCTTATCTGTCTGTCTATCTCGAAGTCGATTACCCAGGGCCTCCCTCCTACCCCCTGAATCACTCCCCTCCCTACTTCTGGCCTCTTCACTTTCCCTGACACCCAGTTTCAGGTCTGCCACTCATTAATGTTGGGCTAGATGCTAGGGGGACCCAGGCAGAGGGTCCCCCTGATCCTAAGGCAGAGAGGTGAAGTCAGAATAGCCCAGTCGCCATAAGCCCCGGTCTGTAGGCCTGAGTCTACTCTGAGCCCCTCCTGGCAGAGTCTGATTAACTCCTTCACTATGTATTGATTCCAAGGCAGAACAGCAGTAAGGGCTAGGCAAGGGGGTTAAGTGACCTGCCCAGGGTCATACAAAGGGGTAGAGTCTGAGGCCAGATTTGAACCCAGGACCTCCCTTCTCTAGGCCTGGATCTCAAGCCACTGAGGTCCCTACCTCCTCCCAGGAATCAAACTCTAATGGTGGGATTTCAGGTCTCCTGACCAGCTGGGATGGTGAGTGGGCCCTTGTTCTGTCTCTTAACTAGAACCCCAGCTTGCCAAGGGAGGTTCAAGCTTTCCCCAAACTCAGTAGCAGCTCCATTTCTTTAGTCTCACAGACCACTGGCCCCCTGACTCTCTTGCTTCTGTCCCCGAAGCTCAACAAAGATCCTGGGAATCTCAGAGGCTTGATAAAGGGAGCTCAGAGGGCATTTCCAAAACTCATCAGAAATTGTGACTACAACATTCCTACTGTGTTCATCCTGCCTCTGAAATACTCCTAGAAATGGGGCTCTCGCTACTTAATGAGACAGCCCATTTCACTATAGGGTTACTCCAATTATTAGGAATATCTTCCTTTTTAATTGCTGTTTGTCCTTTATTGTTGTCGTTCAGTCATTTTAGTCCTGTTTGACTCTTTGTGACCCTGTTTGGGGTGGAGTGGTTTGTCCTTTCCTTCTCCAGAACTTTTTACAGATGAGGAAATTGAGGCCAACATGGTTAAATGACTTGGCCAGGGTCACATGGCTACTAAGGGTCTGAAGTCTGATTTGAACTCGGGTCTCCTTGACTCCAGGCCTGGAATTCTGTCTAATATAACTAAAATCTACCTCTTTACACCATCCAGTAATTGCTCCTAGTTCTAGCCTCTGGGGCCAAGCTAAACAAATAATCCCTCTCCCATATGATGGAGGTAGACCTTTCGATACTTGAAGACAGCCATCCTAGCCCTTAAGTCTTCTCTTCTCCTGGCCAAACATGTCCAACTACTCCAACTGAGCCTCATCACAGTCTCTTTTCTATCCTTGTGCCCTTTTCTGTCCATGCCTCACTTTGTCAATGTCCTCCCTAAAATCAGGTGCCCATAATTGAACAAAATTAACTCTCCTGATGGCATCTGCCCATGTTCCCTGCCCCTTAGGAATGAGAGAGAGATATACTAGCAAATAGAACCCAACAATCACAAAATGTCCTCGTTTAGTGAACTCCCCTCCATTTTATAGCTGGGTAAACTGAGGCCTGGCTTGAGGAGGGCACTTACTTGTCCATATCTCACTATGAATTAGTAGCAAGACTAGATCTAGAAGAGCCATACCTCGTTGACAGCCTAGTACTCCAGACTTAGCAATATGGCAGAACTGGACTAGGGTACATAGCAGCAGCCCTACTCTTCTCCTCTAAAGGATCTAACACATAAACACACAGGCTCTTCCCATTCAGCATTCCAGGAGTAGACTTAAGAGCCACGTGGCTGGAAATCCCAGACACCATTTAGTTTAACCCTCCCATTTTATTTTATTTTACTTTTAAACCCTTACCTTCTGTTTTAGAATCAATACTGTGTATTGGTTCTAAAGCAGAAGAGTGGTAAGGGCTAGGTAATGGGGGTCAAGTGACTTATCCAGGGTCACACAGCTAGGAAGTATCTGAGGACAGATTTGAACCCAGGACCTCCCATCTCTAGGCCTGGCTCTCAATCCACTGAGCTACCCAGCTGCCTCCTAATCCTCCCATTTTAGAGATAAGGAGACTGAAACCCAGAAAGGAAAAGCAACCTGACCCATGCAACAGAGCCAGGTTTAGAACTCATTTCTCCAAGGCTTGCTCATTGTGCCACTTTGGCTCCTGTTTCCTCTTCCTCCTCTTCACTGAGTCCAGGGAGTTCTGACTGGTCTGCCAACTTGGCACCCAGGGATCCCAGTCCCAAGAGCTACATACAATCTCCACCCACTATCAAGTCTAAGCCCTACCTGCAATTCAAATAGACTTTTCTGCTTTTACCTGCAGTAGTCCTGGGAAGAAAGTAAAGGCTGAGGGTTGACTTAGTGCCCTCATTCCAGCCCTGTTCCCCTCCTCCTCATTTGGATTCCCCAGTCCACCCAGAGCCATAGGGAGGCATCTTCCTATCTGAATAGATAAGGTACTTCCCTGGGTACTACTCTTTGACCAGGAGGGTCAATCAACCTTAGCATGGGTCCTTCAGGTCTTAAAGACACAGCAAAGAATAATACCACCCAGAATTTCTCCTGACATTTGCAGGGGACAGAATACTTTCCATAGCACTTTGCTATCCCTCCTGGTCTTCACTGGCCTCTCATTACTGTCTTGTGAGGGAGATGGGAAAGTGCCATCTTTCTCCACCTTGTCTTTAGGGACATCACAGGACATGAAGCTGAAAAATCTAACTGTAATAGAACTTTGATTCCATCAGCAGAACACAAGGGTCACACAGTAAGTGACTGAATCCAGATTTGAACTTGGTAAGATGAGTCTTCCTAACCCCAAGAGCAGCACTCTCTCCAGAACCAATCCTTTATCTATGTCACTTACCTACTGTAAAAGATATATTTATGAATAAATGTAAAAGCAGAAATACAAATTTCTCTGTCATAGTACATAGTCTGTTTTTTATAAAAATGTCATGTGAGGCTATAAAGAAATACACCTAGTCCTTAAAGTTCCTATTCAGAAAATGCCAAAAGTCTTTAAACTCTAAAATTTCCAATTGTTTGTTTAGTTTCATATTTCCCTTTGTATGTTTTTGTTAGATTTGTCCAATTCTGCAAGAAGAATGTTGAAATCAGTATTACTACATTTTTTTTGCAGTAAAACTTTCTTCATTTTTAAAATTTAGATATTATTCCATTTGACACACACACACACACACACACACACACACACATTTTAAACCTTTACTTTTAGTCTTAGAATCAATGTTGTGAATTAGTTCCAAGACAAAAGAGTGGTAAGGACTAGATAAGGGAAGTTAAGTGACTTGCTTTGGGTTCCACAACTAGGAAGTGTCTGAGGCCAGATTTGAACCTAGGGTCTCTAGTCTCTAGGTCTCAACCCACTGAACCACCTAGCTACCCCTCTAGTGACTATATTTTAAATACAGATATAAAGTTGCTTTCTCTAACTCCTTTAAGAATATTGTAATTTATTTGCTTATCTCTATTAATATTGTGAATTGAATGCCTCCTTTTAAAAATTCATCTGATACATAATAAATTTCATTCCAATCTTTCATTTTGATTCTATGTGTTTTTGATTTTTAAATGTGTTTCTTGTAGGTGACAGATTGTGAGGTTTTGTTTTTTAATCCATTCTACCATTCTTTTAGTTTTTTTTAATTATTTAATCCTTTTGCCTTTAGGATTATGATAACTGGGTTTGGGTGATTTTTTAGATGTTGGTTTTTTTATGTTGTTTTTTTTAATCTCCTTCCTCATTTAAGTCAATAATGTTCCTTTGATTAGTTTTGCCTAAATGATTTTATGCAACTTTATTACTATTAGTTCTTTTCTCTTCCATCCCCAAACTCATTACATTCTCCAGTTTGCCTTTTCCTTATTTTTAGGGACTTACTTATGTTATTGATTCCTTTAAAAACTTTTTTTAGGCATTTTTTCCTCTCCTCTTTTGTTTCTTCTTTTTCTCCCTATTAAATGACTATTTCAAAATCTCCCCTCTATTCATTTCCCCCAACTTCTTTTATTTTAGATATTTTTATCACATCTTTTTCTAAGCTGTTTTTCTTTGCTTTATTCTCTTCATCAATTCTCTTTCCCTCTGAAATCTTACTGCTCTTATTCATTTCTTCTTTAATCTTTCTGTGCTCTTAATGGGATTGAAAATTCTGAAAACTCAGATCCTCCTACAAAAGTGCCCATGTTTTTACTTTAAAGGCTATGCTCCACCATCCTTTCTTCCTTTCTTCCTTTCTTCTTTTTGCTGTGTCTCACTCTTAGGAGTTTCAAAGCAATGTTGTATGATAGAAATGGTCAAGTTCCATATTTCATGATTCAGTCAGTTCAGTTCTATCCCTTTGCCCTTTCTCTGATTGTTCTCCTTCCCAATAGGTTCAATTATCACCTCACTCTGTGTGTGTGTGTGTGTGTGTGAGAGAGAGAGAGAGAGAGAGAGAGAGAGAGAGAGAGAGAGAGAGAGAGAGAGAGAGAGAGAGAGAGAGAATGAATCAAATTCCTTACCTTATGTCTAAGAATCAATATTATGTATTGGTTCCAAGGGAGAAGTAAAGGCTAGGCAATGGGAATTAAGTGACTTGCCCAGGGTCACACAGCTAGGAAGTATCTGAGGTCAGATTTGAACCCAGGACCTTCTGTTTCTGGGTCTGCCTTTCTATCTTCTGAGCCAACCAGCTGCCCCTACCTTTCTCACTTTTTAAAATAACATCTAAAGATGTCATTTTTCCTTAGCAATTACACTTTTTTACTCTCCTTATATTCCAGTTGTTCTGTTGTTTGCAAGTTGATATTCTTCTCATATAATATTATTTATGCAAGAATACTTCAAATATCTTTCTGTTCTTGAATGTCCATCTTTTTTCACTGATAATTAACCTCAGTGTTACAGGGTGTAGTATATCATGTGGAACTGCATCTTGATTTCTTTCACTTTTCAAAACATACTTTATCGTCCCATACAGCCTTTTCTCATTGCTGTGGAAATATATTTTGTTTTTCAAAATTCCTGCCTTTATCTTTGAATCTTCTCCTATCTGCTTTAGAATTTATTGTGTCATTGAAATAATTTAATTATCCATTATGTGTCTTGGTATTTGAAATGAAGGATTTTTTCCCCTAAAGGTAATCTATTGAGTCTCCCAATTGGTGCTTTGTTTTCTGTATGTAGATTTTTCTTGTACTACTTCCTGAATTATGTTAGAATTCTTTTATTTTCTCTTTCTGGGAGAATTTTAACCCCTTAGTTATCTCTGCACATCCTATTTTGCAAGTCAACCATTTTGCCTTGTATAGATTTCAGATCTTATCTTAACTTTTAATCTTCAATCTTTTGCCTTTTAATACTCTTCTGCAAGATTTTCCTCCACTTCAATATTGTTATATTTCAAATCTATTCATCTTGCACTTTTTTAGAAAAACTCCACTATAGATTCATTTTTAAATCTACTAATTAAATTTTAAAATTCTGCATTACGAACCCTAAGTTTTGAACTATAGTTCTAAATTTTTTATAGATTTAATCCTCTTGAGGCATTCTGGAATTTCTTATTCCATGGTCCTTGGAAGTCCATAGGATTCTGTATTTCATCAGACTAATTTTCTTTTGTCTTTTAATGTTTATTAGAAAAGTTTGTGTTCCCTTTGAGGATTTACTACTCATTCTTTTTTCTGATATTAGGCTCCTTTTAGTTAATGTGGTTGTTTCTGCTTTGGGATTTTATTGAAAGCTCTCTGTTGGAACCTATGAGGTTTCCGTTCCCTTTTTTGGTATTCTTACATCACTCACTATTTGTATTCTCCTCCTTTAATGGTAGGAATACCTCCAAGGTAGATTTAGCCTCCTCTGCAGGAGGATAAAATATTTGGTGGCCTGTGTCCTTGCCATAAGTACCCTCTGGGAGGGCAGAAGTGTCCCGATATGGGTTTTAATCCAATTTCCTTCCATCCTGGGGCACTGATCTCTAGATTCCTACTTCAGCATTCTTCCTTTCTTTCTCTAGGTGCCAAATTCTGTGTAAAGTAATAAAGATATAAATGCAAAAGTTAAGACAGCCCCTGTCCTCAGAGAGCTTACATTCTAATGGGGTAGATTACATACTAAAGGTAGTGCTGATCAAAGAGGGGCCTTTTGGTCTGAAAAGTTACAAGAAGCATGAATGGGATCATGGGGAAGTAGATTGATATAAAGAAGAATGGAAGAACTTGTTTTGATCATGGTTCATGGTTCTAGAACTAGAGGGTTGTTAAGAAGAAAAGACTTTCTAAGTTTTAAAATGTCATAAAAATTGGATCTGAGCATGGTACATTAGATAGGGCACTGGAATTGGAGTGGGTTTGAGTCCCAAGTCTTCTGTGCTTCTGAAACCTGGAGGTAATCATTTAAGTTCCCTGACCTCCTTTTCTTCATCTACAAATGCAGGAGTTCAACCAGATGCCTTCTAAGGTTTCTTTCAGCTCCAAATCCATGATCAACATGATAATAATTAGGCAGGTCAGCCCAGTGGACAGAGTCCTGAAGTGACAAGAAATGGGTCTACCTCTAAATGACTCTGTCCCCTTGGGCAAGGCTCTCCCTGCTCTTCTAGACATCAATTCACCCTTCTACAAAATTATGATGTTAGATAAGGATCTTCCCAGCCCTGAGAGTCTGAGGATCTATAAGAATTAATCCTTCTAAGGATTCCAGTCCTGGGAGAGATAGCTGTGTTAGAAGGGAAGAGAGACTTCCCAGTGTCCTCCAGTTCACACTACATAAACATCTACCCACTCACTCTTGCTATAACATTAAGTATTATGGCAGAGTAGTGGGCTAGGATGAGGCATGTGACCAAGCTCAGTAACTGGCATAGTTAGAATAGAATTAGCAATTCAAGCTTAAAATGGCACCAAGACTTTTGTGATACCTGTATAAGATCAGAGATTTGGAGCAGGAAAGGACCGTTTAGTCAAATACTTTGATTTTACAGATGAGGAAACTAAGGCCCAGAAGATGGCAAAAGCTTTGGGTTGTTCAACTTTAAAGCCAGTGACCTATCCACTGTACCACTCTACCTTCATAATTTGGGAAGTGAGGAAATCCTACCACCCTAGTTCCAAGGTCTGTTAGTGTCCAAGTCCAGGAGAGTAGGGGGTTGGGCTGGGCTGGCCCAGGCTATGTTGTGCTGATCTCTGGCCAACCCTAAGATGCATCATCCAGGCATGGAAAACATCCAGAAACCCTTGGAAAGAACCGGTGCCGTGAGGCACCTTCAAACACTACTAGGCTGTGATAAATGCAGAGGAATGAGGAACACCAGAGTGAAATGTCCCCAGGGATGCACCACAGTTTACAAATTAACCTGAAACTTAGGATGTGGCTACTACCAGAGTTGTTGGGGAAGAAAGACTCCCCAGTCCGCACCCTCATTCATAGATGATGTATGGGACAAAGAGGGGGTGGAGGACGCGGTGGTCCATCTTGGCTATCCCAGGAGTCCCAAAGGGGATTGGCAATGGTAGGAATGGAAAGCCTGGATTAGACCAGAGGTGACAAACTCATGAGCCCTGGGCCACATGCAGTATGGGACCAAGCCAGGACAAAACACACCTGGAAAATGTTTAACAAAATAAAAACACAATAAAGAATAGATGATGTTATTTGTGGTTATCTAAGTCAACGTGCTACAGGCAGGGATCCCGTGTATGTTTGACACCACTGACTCGATGACTTCTAGACCAATTATTCTATGACTTGATGACAGGGTGTATATGGCAGGAGTGGGCACAGCTCAGGCGAGCCCAACTTGACAGCTCATAAACATTTCTAGGAGTATTTCAGAGGCAGGATGAACACAGCAGGAATGTTGTAGTCACAATTTCTGATGAGTTTTGGAAATGCCCTCTGAGCTCCCTTTATCAAGCCTCTGAGATTCCCAGGATCTTTGTTGAGCTTCGGGGACAGAAGCAAGAGAGTCAGGGGGCCAGTGGTCTGTGAGACTAAAGAAACGGAGCTGCTACCGAGTTTGGGGAAAGCTTGAACCTCCCTTGGCAAGCTGGGGTTCTAGTTAAGAGACAGAACAAGGGCCCACTCACCATCCCAGCTGGTCAGGAGACCTGAAATCCTGCCATTAGAATTTGATTCCTGGGGGCAGGTAGGGAGCTCAGTGGTGCGAGAACTAGCAGAAAGCAATCAAGGAGCAGGAACTACCTGGGAGGTCTACTACTGGTGGGAAAGCATCTCATGCAGACACAAAAATCTTGGGTTGGGAGGCAGGAGACCTTGGGTCAGATCTGGGCCTTGCCACTAACTTATTCTGTGACTTCAAACATGTCCCTTTCCCTCCCTGGGTCTATCCATCTATCAAGTGACTAAACACTCTCTAAAGCCTCTGGCAACTCTAATGACAGTTCCCATGTCTGATTCACATTTTTTTAAAAAAACCTTTATCTTCTGTCTCAGTATCAGTTCTAAGACAGCAAAGGCTAGACAAGCAGAGTTAGGTGACTTGTTCAGGGTCACAAAGCTAAGAAGTTTCAGAGGTCAGATTTGAACCCAGATCTGCCCAATACCAGAACTGGTGTTCTATCCACTGTGCTACCTAGTTGCCCCTCTAATTCACTTTAAGGTTTGCATATTTCCCGTAAAATCCACTACGAGGGAAGAAAATGCAAGGATTAGCACTCTTATTTTACAAAGAAACTAATATGCAGAATGGTATAGGTGAAAGGAAGAGCAAGGAATCTGGAATTCAAGGTCACAGGTTCAAATTCTATCTCTTCTACTTGCTGACTTATCTTCGTGATATCCTAGCTTTATGAGATACATGAGATTTCCTCATGTATCAAAGTAGGGAGTTAGACTTGCTACTTCTTAGATTCCTTCAAGCTCTAAATATATAATGGAATGTAACAAGTGAAATTACTTGCCCAGGGTCCCACATCCGCTGAAGTGATAGAATCAAGACTTGAACTCAGGTAAGACCCAGATTCTTTCCATTTCCTCCACAATCTTTAAATAATGATTCTCATTGGTATAATGCTTAGAATTTACAAAGCTTTTACTTTCCTTACCATATTCCTAAGAGGCAAGAAATTCAGGAACATTTAAATTTATTTATAGATGAGTAAACTGAGGTCTACAGAGCTATAGTAACAAGGTAATAAGTGTTGGAGTTGAGATTTGAATTCATATCTCTTGGTTCCAAGACCATTACCCTATCTGGCCCTGTTGCTTTTAAAATTTTGCAAATGTTAAATAATAAAAATGGCAATCCTACCCAAATTCAGCTTATTCAGCACCATACCAATCAAACTACCAAAAAACTATTTTATAGAACTAGAAAAAATAATAAAATTCATCTGGAAGATTAGAAGGTCAAGAATATCAAGGGAACAAATGAAAAAAAAAAGTGAAGGATGGGGGCCTAGCGGTACCAGATCTTAAACTGTACTATAAAATAGCAATCATCAAAACAATCTGGTACTGGTTAAGAAATAGAAGGGTGGATCAATGGAATAGACTAGGGAGAAATGACCTCAGCAAGCTAGTGTTTGATAAAATCCAAGGATCCCAGCTTTGGGGATAAGAACACACTATATGACAAAAACTCCTGGGAAAATTGGAAAGCAGTATGGGAGAGATTAGGTCTACATCAATATCTCACACCTGTACCAAGATATGGTCAAAATGGAACATGATTTAAGCATAAAGGATGATACCTTAAGTAAGTTAGGAGAAGATAGGATAGTTTACCTGTCAGATCCATGGAGAAAGGAAGAATTTATTTTTTCTATTTAAAAAAAAATTCCCATTTGAATTAGTTTATTTATTTAGAACATTATTCCTTGATTACAGTAATCCCATTATTTCTCTCCCTCCCCTGCACCCACCCTTCCAGCAGCCAACGCATAATTTCATTGGATATTACATGTGTCCTTGATCAAAACCTATTTCCATGTTGTTGATGTTTGCACTAGGATGTTCATTTAGAGTCTACAACCATATCCCTTCGACTCATGTATTCAAGCAGTTGTTTTTCTTTGGTGTTTCTACTCCCACAGTTTTTCTTCTGAATGAGGATAGTGGTTTTTCCTGTAGATCCCTCCAAGTTGTTCAGGATCACTGCATTGCCACTAATGGAGAAGTCCATTACATTCGATTGTACCCCAGTGCATCAGTCTCTGTGTACAATGTTCTCCTGGTTCTGCTCCTTTCACTCTGCATCACTTCCTGGAGGTCGTTCCAGTTCACATGGAATTCCTCCAGTTTGTTATTCCTTTCAGCACATTAGTATTCCATCACTAACATATACCACAATTTGTTCAGCCATTCCCCAATTGAAGGGCAGCCCCTCATTTTCCAATTTTTGGCCACCACAAAGAGTGCAGCTATGAATATTTTTCTACAAGTCTTCTTCCTTATTATTTCTTTGGGGTACAAACCTAGCAGTGTTATGGCTGGATCAAAGGGCAGACAGTCTTTTAGTGCCCTTTTGGGCTTAGTTCCAAATTGCCCTCCAGAATGGTTGGATCAATTCACAACTCCACCAGCAATGCATATGGAAAGGAAGAATTTATGACCAAACAAGAAATAGAAAATATTGCAAGATGTAAAAGGAGTAATTTTGATTATATTTAATTTAAAAAGTTTTGTACAAACAAAATCAATGCAACCAAAATTAGAAGGGAAACAACAAACTGTGGAGGGGTGTTTATAACACACTTCTCTGATAAAGGTCTCATTTCTCAAATATATAAAGAACTAAGCCAAATTTATAAGAATCTAAGCCATTCCCCAATTGGTAAACAGTCAGAGGATATGAATATGCAGTTTTCAGATGAAGAAATCAATATTATCAATAATTATATGAGAAAATGTTCTAAATAGTCTTTTAAAAAAACCCTTATCTTCTGTCTTAGAATCAATACAATGTATTTGTTCCAAGACAGAAGAGTGGTAAGGGCTAGGTAATGGGGGTTAAGTGACTTCCCCAGGGTCTCATAGCTAGGAAGTATCTGAGGCCAGATTTTAACCTAGGACCTCCCCTCTCTAGACCTGGTTCTCAATTCACTGAGCAACCTAGCTGTCAATTAAAGCAACTCTGGGGTATAGCCTCACACTTGTCAGATTGGCCAATATGACAGTAAAGGAAAATGATGAATGATGATGAGAATGTGGTAAATTTGAGACACAAATGCATTGCTGGTGGAATTGTGAACTGATTCAACCATTCTGGAGAGCAGTTTGGAGTTATGCCCAAAGGGCTATAAAAGAATGCATACCCTGGGTTCCAGTAGTAGCACTACTAGGTCTGTACCACAAAGAGCCAAAAAAAAAGTTGGGAAAGGACCTATCTCTTTGAAAAAAATATTTATAGCTGCACTTTTTGTGGTGGCAAAGAATTAGAAACTAAAGGGATATCCCTCAGTTGGAGAATGACTGAACAAATTGTGATATATGATGATGATGGAATAATATTGTGCTATAAAGAATGATGAATAGGATGATATCAGAAAGAGCTGGAAAGACCTATATGGAACTGATGCAGAGTGAAAAAAGCAGAACCAGGAAAACATGGTACACATAGTAACAGTCATATCATGGAATGACCAAAAGTGATAGACTTTGATACTAATAGCAATCCAGTGATCCAGGACAAATCTGGGGGGGTTATGACTAATTGCTATACACCTCCAGAGAAAGAACTGTTGGAGTAGAAATGCAGATGGAAGCATATGATTTATCACTTGTTTATTTGGGTATATGTTTGGGGGTTCTGGTTTTATAAGATTACTCACAGAAATGAACAATATAGAAATATGTCTTGTATGATATATGATAATACACATATAACCCAGTAGAATTGCTTGTCAACTCTAGGAGCGAGGGAGGGAAGAATGGAAAGTGACAATTTGGATTGTATAACTTCAAAAAACTTATGTGTAAATTTATTAAAATAATAAAAACAAATTTTGCAAATGGCTCAAGTGAGTCTGACCCTGATAGACCTGGCTCTTCTGGGTGGTGGTATCTCTGCCCTCAAGTCATGGAGGATCTGAGGACTTGGCCCCCTGAGTACTGGTGATAGGAACTCATTGAAGTCCTGAGTCAGAAGAGGGTTGAGCCTTGAGCCCAGTCCAAGGGGAAAGAGATTCTCAATCCCAAACTAAGCCCAAACCCAGGATACCACTTTGAACCAGGTAACAACAAAAACATCTCACATTTGTATATATTTCAAGGTTGGTAAAGCACTTTTCATAAGGAATCCGTGTTCTGGAATTACTCTCCTCCAATCCTACTCCAGCTTTCAGGCTGGATCCCCTGAGGGAGGCCATTACATCTACCCTTTGGATTCCAGGTGTAGACCTGAGTGGTTGGGAATTACCTTCCTAATGTGGTAGCTCACAAGCCCCTCCATTGGTTATCAATCGGAAGGAATTAGTCAATCAGAATTCATTTGCTTTTAGAAAGTGGTATTTGCTATGTTTCTATATTAAGAATGGTTGATACTAAACATTTCTCTCAAAGTTCTGTGATGCATTTTCCCACAAATGCATAGATTTCAGGAGAAAGTGGACTCAGGTTTAGAAAGCCCACATGTGGCCGTGGGAGTAACTCACGGATACCTAAGGTCATTTGCTAGACTCTTCAAGATGGTCCCCTTCGATATAGTATAGCTTATTTGCCATGCTTGCTGTAGTCCCTGCCTGTCCTCAGTGAATCTCTTCTGTCCTCAGCTCCCAAGGCAGGCACTGCTGGGTCATCAAATGGGAAGTTCAGGAGTCCCCTGGGCTCTTTGAAGGCTCACAAGACTGGCCACAACAGGAGCAAAGGAGGGCTCAGATCAAGATTGAAGCCAAGGACTAGGTGCTTTTCATCCTCCTTCCCTCCCCAGTTCCTTTTCAAGGGCTTGTCTAGAAGGCTTCTGCCCGAAACTATCAGAAGAATATAGACTTCTAATGGCATGACCCGTGTCCCTCAATCAATCTAAACACACTTCCCGTGTGATGTTATTTTACATCATCCAGTGACTTTCAAGTACTTCTAAATTGATCAAAGGCTTTTCCCACACTCTGAAGCCTATGATGGATTGATTGATGTCTAGGACTTGTTCATATTGCCAACTGATTACTCTCATCTGACAAAAGAAAGAGAATAGACATTTATTAAGCACCTACTATGTACTGGATTCTGTACCAAGTGCTTTACAAGTATTATCTCAAGTATTTTACCCTGATGACAGGAGGTAGATGCTATTATTATCCCCATTTTTGCATTTGAAGCAGAAGAATGGCATCATGTCACTTGCTTTAAGAAGTGGGGAAGGGGGGGCAGCTGGGTAGCTCAGTGGATTGAGAGGCAGGCTGTAAGGTATAAATGTAAGGTTTTGTTTTGTTTTTTTGACTAATATATTTATACTAATGGTTGCCAGGGATTTAATTCAATCCTGATAAAAATACTCAAGTCAGTTTGGGAATCTTATGGTGGTTTAATTAATATAGAGGGAAGGAATTAAGGAGAGAGAAAGGGGTATAAGATTTCTCTGGCCTAGCCTAGGCCAAGAGGAGTTCAGAGACCTTAGTCACAAGGCCTCCTCCAAGATTTAGAGACTTCCTAAGAGGATAGTGTATTGGAAAGTAAAGGAAGAAAAAAAAAGGAATTGCCTAAACTCCAAGAGAGTTCAGGGAAGATGCCTCACCTGACCCACGCCAAGATACCAAGATGCCAAAATGCCTCCGGGCACAAAGAGCCAGAGCCATATCTCCACGAAAGACCCCACAGCTCCACGCCTCCACTGCCAAAGAGAGCCAGCCAGAGGAAGTGATGCAAATATAGAGAGTTTTTTTAACATCACTTCCTGCATCTCATATGTACCAATGGTAGCTTAAACTTGACTTAGGACAGCCCAGGGGGTCTGTCAGTTGTTTCTTATTTGTCACTTGCTAGCACATGTCTGTCATAGGCCGTACCTCCTCAACACTTAATCCTTAAGTAGGGGTGTATACATTCCTGTTTGTTAGGATTTTCAAAAACTAATCAGGGCATAGAAAATCTAAAATTCACAAGGCCTAGAAACAGGAGGTCCTGGGTTCAAATCTGGACTCAGATACTTCCCAGCTGTGTGACCTTGGGCAAGTCATTTGACCCCCATTGTCTAGCCCTTACAGTTCTTCTGCCTTGGAACCAATACACAGTATTGATTCTAAGACAGAAGGTAAGGGTTTAAAAAAAAAAGAAGTGGGGTAGGATAAGCAACTCAATGGCCACCTACCTTTACATTAACATTATCTGATCTGATCCTCAAAATGATTTTGTTAGATATGTGCTATTATTGTTTCCATTTTATAGATGAATAGAATGAAGTTCAGAGAAGGTAAGTACTTGTCTTGACAGTTTTTTATTTATTTATCATTTAGAATTTAGAATTTTACATTTATAAAATTATAATTTTACATAATTCAAATGAATTCAGATTTTCATATTAAATCAAATATTGATTATCAAATTATTATTGAATTTCAGATATATTCCAATATTATCAGAAGTCATATTGTATTAAAGCTATAGATTAATTTGGACAATACTTCCATGTTTGTCAAAATCTTCCTCATTGTGTCATGGAAGTGACCCTGAATTACTGATGCCCAGTTTGGGTAAAACAAGGAATTTATGAAAAAGAGTATTATGTTCTAAGCTCAGAAAATGGAAAGTCTATAAATGCCAAAAAGAGGAGTTGATATTTGATCCTAGAGGTAATAGGGAGCCATTGGAGTTTTTTGAGCAGGGGAGTGACATGATTATAGGAAAATCATTTTGATGGGTGTGTGAAAAAATACATAGGGCAAAGGAGAGGTTTGAGAAACAGAGAGACTTTTAGTGACAGCTGAGTACCCTAAAATAAGAACTGATAAGGGCTTGAGCTAGAGTCTGGGCTCTGTGTGGGGAAGAGAAGGGAATAGATGTAAGAGATGGTGCAGAGGTAGGAGCAATAAGACTTGGAATCTGATTGGATAGGGAGAATGAGAGAGGAAAGAGTCAAAGACAAGTCGGGGGTCCTGAACCTTGGGACTGGGTATGGTGGTGGCCTGGAGAGATATTAGTAGGCTAAGAAGAGGTATGGATTTGGAGGGGAAGGAAGCTAATGAGCTCTGTTTTGGAGAAATTGGATGTGCCTATATAGCATTCAGCTGGGAAATGTCCTGTAGGCAGTTGGTGGTTTGGAATTAGAGCACTGTAAAAAGACTAGCTGGAGATGCAGAGAGTCCCATAAATCTTAGTGCATTTTTAAAATTTAAACTGTTAAGTGTCGAGTGTTTCACATTTTAAACTATTGAAGCTAAAAGGCTAAGGCTTCTGGGATATTCTTCAGAGATTTAGTACGTGCATTTTGGAGCTACAAATCAAGTGCCAAGTTAGGGATGGTCTTTTCAGATCAGAGAAGGCTTCCTGGAAGAGACAACATCAACGTTGGTTTTGAAAAAATGAGGGAAAACTAGATTCCCTTTCATCCATGGTTCAGCAGCTCCCACAGTCATTCTTCCTCTCCCCAGAAAGCCCCTGTGGCGTATTTTCTGGCTCCTGCTTATTTTCCTTGGCTCACCATTATAGCTTTTCACACGCTCTCAGTCCTAATCCAGATGTCCTGTTTTCTCCCCCTCTCCACAGCTCCCCATTCCAGGCCTTTTTGCGCATGCCCCCACCCCCCTATACACCTCCACCACATGGAATCCTGAGCTTTCCTCTTCCTTTAAAACCCAGCCCAGCTGCTGCCTCTGCCAGAAAGGAAGCCTTTCCTCAAGTTCATCTGTCTCCCTCTTGAAGTTACTTTCTATACTTTTGGATTGACGTCCCTGATCACACACTGTATCGACGTTGCCCCACGTTTGAGGGCTGTTTCATTGTCTGACTGAGCAGCCAGTGTCTTCCACAGGGGGCGTGAGCCCTTAATAACTGCGTGCTCGCATGAGAATCAATAGAAAATCTCTTGCCTTCTCTCTCTCTGTGTCTCTGTCTCGGACTGTCTCTGTCTCTGTCTCTGTCTCTGTCTCTGTCTCTGTCTCTCTCTCTCTCTCTCTCTCTCTCACTTCTCTCTCTCTCCCTCTTTCTGTTTCTCCCCCCCACCCCTCTCTTTCTCTGTCTCTCCTTCTCCCTCCCACCTCTTTCTATTTCTCTGCCCCCTCTGTCTCTGTTTCAGTGTCTGTCTCTCTCTGCCTCTATCTCTCTGTCTCCCTCCCTTCCCCTCCCCCCTGTCTCTCCCTCCCCCCCCCTCTCCCTCTGTCTCTGTCTCTGTCTCTGTTTCTATCTGTCTCTGTCTCTCTGTCTATCCCCCTCCTTCTCCCTCTCCTTCTCTCTTTCTCTCTCTGACTCTCTTTGTTTCTTTCTGTCTCTGTGTCTCTCTTTAACCCCTTACCTTCTGTCCTAGAATTGATTTTAAGTATTGGTTCCAAGGTAGAAGAGCAGTAAGGGCTGGGCAGTTGGGGTGAAGTGACTTGTCCAGGATCACACAGCTAGGAAGTATTTGAGGCCAGATTGAACAGGTTAATTTTTTAAAAATTTGCAAAGACCTACATGAAATTTTGAAAAGCGTGAGTAGAACCAAGAGTATATGTATATATAGATATATACATGTATGAACATTATATGTATGTATACATATAAAGCTCTCTTGGTTCTACTCATATATATATATATGTATATGTGTATATATATATATATATATATATATACACACACAAAATTAATGTTAGAAGAATAACTTGTGAATGTAAGTTCCAGGGGGGAAATCTGATAAGTAGAACACCAAAGACACAATTTCTATATATACGTATCTTTTTGTCAAGTGATGCTTTCTCTAGTGGAGGGAGGAGAGGGAAAAAGAGGGATAACCTGGGAGTTGTAGTGTAACCAGAAAACTAATGAATAAAAAGAAATTTTTAAAAACTTTAATGACTTAAAAAAGGAAACCTCTAGTATATATAAAGCAGATGCTGCCCCCCTCTGTACCCCAGGTGAGCTCCTTCTCCAGCCTGGTTGCATTCTAGTATCACTGCCCCCCACATTGAGTTCAGGGTATTCCATAGTCAAAAAAATTGCTAGTTGTAGCAGCAATTCAGTGATCCAGCACAATTCTGAGGGACTTATGAGAAAGATGCTATCCACATCCAGAGAAAGAACCGTGGGAGTAGAAACACAGGAGAAAAACAACTGCTTGATCACATGGGTTGATGGGGTTATGATTGGGGATGTAGACTCTAAATGATCATCCTAGTGCAAACATCAATAATATGGAAATAGGTCTTGATCCATGACACATGTAAAACCCAGTGGAATTTCACGTAAGCTATGGGAAGTAGAGGAAAGAACATGAATCATGGAACCATAGAAAAATATTCTCAATTAATTAATTAAATAATAAACTTTAAAAATGAATATTAAAAGTAAAATGGGAATCTAACATAAAAAAATTGCTGGTTGTGAATCTGAGAGTGAATGCAGGCAGGGCAGAGCTCAGGAAATAGCTCTAAGAGTTCAACAGTCAGGAGCATAGCCTCCCTTATCTTACAGCTCTTATCGCCCAGAATTATGAAGGTTTGTTTATGTGTTTTATCTAGGAGTTACCTAAGAGCAAGGGCCAATTTATGATCATGTATTCAGAGCTGGAAAGGACCTTCGAAGCCATCAAATCTAAGCCTCCTCCCCTCCCTCTTTATACAGATCAAGGGAATTGAGGCTGGGCAAATGGCTGGCCCAGAGTTATACTGCTGGCAAGTAAGGCAGGACTGCAGCTTGGGCTTTCCTGGTTCTGAGGCCAGGACCCTAGTCATTGCATCTGTCACCTAGCTTACTCGCCTCTGGATCCCCTGCAATGTAGGGCCTTGCACCTAGTTTCAGATTCTAGCCTTGATTTTCTGTCATCATTATGGGGGGATTATAGCCCCCAAGCTCATGTGCCTTACCCTCATCCAGCCCAACTGCCAAGAGTGACCTCAAAAGGCTGAGAGGGAGCCTGGGACAAGAGAATGGACCAATGAGTTTACTCTGGAATGTTCAGGTGAGCCAATCCCAAATCTTCTAGGAGTGTCTCAAAGACCTTAAAGGAGTTGAGTGCTGGGCAAGGGAGTCAGGCTAGTCTAGGCCTAGGTAAGCAGAGAGAGACACAATAGTTTGGAAGTTAAAGACCTCTCAGTCTGAGATTGGGAATTTTATTTTATGTATGCTTCTAATGACCTCCCCTGGTTTATTATTTCTCAATTAGAGGGTGGGTAGAGCAGGGCAAAGAGCACCAAGGCCGAAACATTTCTTTTTCTCTGCTACTTCCTTGCTGTATCACCTTGGATAAGTCACTTGTGTATAGTTGGAAATTCTTGAATTCCTAAAATTACATTACCCAAAATTCCTTTTTGTATTACCTAGAATTCTTTTCCTTTTTTCTGTGTCCTGGCATTTGTGTGGTTGTGTGATTGTATTTAAGTTTGCTGTAACTCCTTCCTCACTCTTTTCTTTTCACAAGTGGGCTGGGTTAGCACCCTTTTTAGCTAGTTCTTTCTTACTTTTGTTATTATTAATAAATCTTATAATACTTGAGTTATTGATTTTATGTATATTGATTTTAAAATCCAGGCTTGACTCTCTAAGTCTAGTTCCACCTCTATAAAAATACCTATAGTGGAGGGCAGCTGGGTAGGTTAGTGTATTGAGAGCCAGGCATAGAGATGGGAAGTCCTGGGTTCAAATCTAGCCTCAGACACTTCCTGGCTATGGGACCCTGGGCAAGTCACTTCACTCCAACTGCCTAGTCTTTACCACTCTTCTGCCTTGGAATCAATAGTTAGTATTGATTCTAAGACAAAAGGTAAAGGTTTTAATTTTTTTTAATTAATCTGCTCTCCTTGATTTAAAATCTGGCCTCAGACACTTCCTAGTTGGGTGACCCTGGGCAAGTCACTTCCCCAATTGCCTATCCCTTACTGCTCTTCTGACTTAGAATCAATAGTTAGTATTGATTCTAAATGGAAGGTAAGAGTAAAAAAAAACCTATAATCTTGATCAATGATACATGTAAAACCCAGCTAAATTGCTTTTTGGCTAAAGGAGGGGGAAGGAAGGAGGGGAGGGAAAGAATACAAATCGTGTAACCATTGAAAAATATTCTAAATTAAAGTAATTAATTAATTAATTTTTAGAAATACCTATAGTATAGGGGTCATTATGAGGATCAAAATAAATAATGTATGCAATTTTTGGAAACCGCTCCATAGTATTTCTTTCTCATTTTTTTAACCCCTACCCTCTTGAGGGGAGCCAACAGACCCCCACTGGTTGACATGGTCACAGTTGGAAGTTGGAAACTGCAAGGCAGCCACCTGAAAACAAAATCCCCCTGCTAACCTCCTTCTGTGATTTCTCTCTCTCCAACTTTCCCTACCAATGGACTTGTTATGATTATTATTCCCTCCCCAATACAGGAGAAATAATATGAGAGCAAATACTTATAGGATCAATACATATATATTCCACTTTAATCCCCCTAGGTTATTATCCCAAAATATTGCATTTACAGAATTAAAGCCCAAAAATTATTGCCTATTACCCCCCCCCCCCCTTCCCTCTTCACAGAGCACATTCACTCCCATTATAAGCTCGGCAAGCCAAGAACATCAATCACCTTTAAGACACACTCCACTGAATTCTGTTTATGGACAGAAACCAGGCAACATTGCCAGGTGCTTTAAAGTAACACAAGAAAAATAGAATTTGTAAATTGAGGAAAACCCCAAATCTGGTCTGTCATTAAATTGCCCTCTAACCTTGTACCTAGCTACAAAATGTTTTGTTACCCATCTCCTAAGTAATTGTGATTGATTGTGAAAGCTGGTCAAAAGTAACAATGATTCTCCTAGGTGAGGGAGAACTAACCTCTAGATTACCCTGTTTATGTCATTCATCTACAACAACAATGTTTCATTGACTATCTCCTTAGGCTACACATCTTGTTGTTAAGTTCCATGGAAACATATATGTATAAAATTGATTGTGTGCCAAAGAAGTATGTAATCACCAACCTATATAATAAACAAATCTCTGTGCTATGGCAGAACACTATGTGATGCCTATACATGTGGGCCTGAGCACACAATGCTTCTCATCTCCATTACTGGACCGGATTGTCACATATAGACAGAGTGAGCCCTCACCTTCAGGGAGACCACTGGACGACTCCCAAAGTCCTCTATCTTGGAACCAATACTAAGTAGTGGGAAGGGCTGGGCAATTGAGGTTAAGTGATTTACCCCAGGGATCACACATCTAGGAAGTGTCTGTGGTGAGATTTGAACCTAGGATCTCTTGTCTCTAGGCCTGGTTCTTTATCTACTGAGTCACCCAGCTGCCTCATCTCTAGAGCACTTCAAGAGATTGTGGGAGCTCTCTCCTCTGCCCCTGATCCAGATGACCACACATCTATGCCTCAAGAGATGCACCTTGGGAGACCCAACTAGTAATGAACCTCCTGGAGAGAATGCAGGCCGGTCTTTGTAAGACTGCTGTACAGTCTGCCAGGAGGCTCACACTCTTGCAGTTTAATAAGTCGCATCAGGATGAAGCACTCCTTAGAAGGTAGCTTTCATCCACTCTCAATGAGTTACATTATTTTCTATCAGAATGTAACTCATAAACCAAAAGGGGTCATCCATGGATTATTTAAACTTTGATTTCCTTCTTCTGCTCCAGGCCCAGCTCTGGCCAGTCCAGTGATTCAAGCTTGGTATTAGAATGAGAGAGGCATTTCTGGGCCATATAATGCAATAAGATTAACTCAACTAATAACAAAGGATAAAAAAGGATGTTGTTTGGAAGGTTAAGAAGATAGTAAATCTAGAAGAAATGGCTACTCCCTTTGCCTGAGATCCAGAAGGCATTGGAGCAGGACAATGGAAATTCCATTAAAAGCTTGGACTTCAATTCTCCATAGGCTGGCCTTTTTATGCCTCAGGCAGGCAGTAAGCCAGAGGAGAGTTACAAGACTGGCCCCATTCCCTTTAAGGAAAACCAGACCAGACTATAAAATAGGTGCCTCTCCTACTCATGACTCTGAAAGAGAGAATGATGACCACGCAGTTCTGCCTCACTTGAAACCAATTCACTTATAAGTCAAGATATCACCCCATGATGTCATTGGTCCTCTGTAAAAATGAAAGAAGACCTAGCCCAATATTTTGGACCCAATAAACATCTAATAAATATTTGCTGGGTTAATTTGATATATTTGAATGAGTATATTCTCTTAGCCCTGGCAATTCTTTCAAACTCTTCAAGGCTGATGACTTAATGCAGGAAAATTCCTATATGGGGTTCTGAAGAGTGTGACATAACTAAACCATAACCAAAACTTAGTGGGCTGCCCAGGATCCAGAGCCTACCAGCAGCAGGATTTGCTTTCTTGGTTTCTGTTACAGAAGCCCTTATAATACACAGTAGCTTCCATCACTCTGCAGCCATCATTGTCTTCCCATTGTGAAAGAGAATTCTTTACTCTTTTGCCTATCTTGAGTTAACACTAACTTAAGTACCCCTACTTAGTACCTCACTAGACTGAAGACAGGATTAACTCTCCTTTGTCTACTTTTAAATTGAATCAACAAAAGATTAAACACCCTACTTAGTACTAGGTGAGTTTTAGAAAATTCATACCCTTAGCTGTGAATCCTTTTGATGCGAGCTTAACCTTCAGAAGGTGAGAAGGTTGATCCCACAGACTGGGCAGTGCTAGACAATTTGGAAACTGTGACTGGCCCCTGTAAAAAGGGAAGAGACAGATAGGAAGTCACCACAAAAGCAAGCCCTGATAAGAGGAGATTGTCTTTGAGAAGATAATCTGAAGAGATTGTCTTCTGGAGATAATCTTCTGACTAGGGAGAGTCTTCAAGGGAGTTTTGCTGGAGACTGCGGCTTCGATCATGGGCTTGGAGCTCAGCTTCAATTTAGACTCTGATTCCTGGACTACTTCATTGGGTGAGTGAAAGGCTGGCTCCTTTCCTAGTTTTCTAAGAGACTAGCATCCATCTTGGAGGAGGCTGCATGGTTACTCACCACCAGCCTTCCTGGTCGAGAGCTAATTAATCTCTGCCTAGACTAAGCAGACCTGAAGTAAACGTTTAGGTTGATAACCTCTCTAACCTCTTCACTTTTCTTTACTTTATTGTTTCCTTTCCATTTCGTAAATATTTGTAAACAAATTTCTGACTCAAGATATAATAAATATTGGTGATCACATAATTTCATAAAATTATTGTCCAACCATTAATTTTAAGCTTTACACCATTAACTTCCCTTCATTTCTAGAAGATTCTGATTTGCAAGAAAGGAGGCATATCTTGGAACTAAGCACCCTCTATAATCTTCTTCTAGTTTCTCTCTGTGGTATTGCCTCATCTGTTCCAGGGACACTTTTGCTAAGGCACCGCCCAGATCCTTTTTCCTGCCCTCAGGAGGACCCTGGTCTACCTGCTACCAGGATGGAGAAAAGTCTACTAGTCTTGGATTTCTCTTTGACTCCTTTGCAATTTTGTTTTCTTTGTCTCAGACCATGGTGTATGGTCCTGGGGTACTTGTTAGTTCAAGCAGTGAAGGGAAAAAAGTAAATATATTTTTTTAAAAACCTGACCTTTCATCTTAGAATCTATATTGTATAGTGGTTTCAAGGCAGAAGAGCAGTAAGGGCTAAACAAGGGAAGTTACGTGACTTGTCCAGAGTCACATAGCTAGGAAGTGTCAGAAGCCAGATTTGAACCCAGGACTTCCTGTCTTTAGGCCTGGCTTTCAATCTACTGAGCCACTTAGCTGCCCCTGCCAAATTCTTAAGTCTCTAAGAATATGCTATAGTCACCAGGCCCTAAATGTCACCATTGGCCTTTCCATTCCCTACCAGCCCCAACACTATAGCAAAGGAAATGAGACCCAATTAGAAAGATGCTTTTGTAGCCAAGAAAGTAAGACTGAGAAGGTTGGGCTATGGTTTAGGAAAGGAGAGAAGGTTTAATTAAAAGGAGCTCTTTAGAAAGTTTGTATTTTTTCATTTTATTTTCAATTCCAAATTTTCTCCCCCCCTCTAACTCCTCTCCCACTCATTGAGAAGGCAAGTAATATACAAATTTATGAAAAATGTATATTTTCAAAGTAAAGGTCAATTGTTAATTTTTTAAAGTTTCAGTTTCTTTAGTTAGGTGACTAAAAATAACATTTTTATGACTATTTGCTAAATGTTTGCTTTGTACAAAGCACTTCCTGGGTGTACACCCTAAAAACATATTTTTCTCACAGGTATGATCAGAGGAGGGGCTTGAAGCCAGGTCTTTCTCATCCTACAGTCACATCAAAACAAGCATTTATTAAACACCAACTTGTGTGTAAGGCACTGTGCTAAGGGCTGATGATACAAAGAAAGACAAAAGCAGTCTCTGCCCTCCAGAACTCACAGTCTAATAGGGGAGACAATACGCAAACAGTTATGGACAAATAAGTTGGATAAAGGATAAAATGGAGATAATCAGCAGAGAGAAAGCTACTAGTTTGAAGTATTTTTATGGAAGGTAATATTTAAACTGAGACTTGAAGGAAGCCAGAAAGCAGTGACCAGAAGGGAGAGACTTCCAAACATGGAGGACGATAAGTGAAATGCCCAAAAGATCTTGTTTGAAGAATATTGAGAAGACCAATGTAGCTAGATTATAGTGAATACAGAGGAGAAAAAGATGTAAGAAAAATGGAAAGGCAGGCTACAAAGGTCATTAAGAGCCAAACAGAGGATTTTATATTTCATCCTGGAAGTAATAGGGAGCTACTGGAGGTTAT
This sequence comes from Monodelphis domestica, assembly GCF_027887165.1. Classification (NCBI taxonomy): domain Eukaryota; kingdom Metazoa; phylum Chordata; class Mammalia; order Didelphimorphia; family Didelphidae; genus Monodelphis; species Monodelphis domestica. Next base: position 370,939,473 of record NC_077230.1, on the reverse strand, counting down.
TGTATAGAGCCATGGTGGTAAACATATGGCACATGTGTCAGAGGGAGCACTCAGAGCTCCCTCTGTGGGCACATGCACTGTTGTCCCAGAACAGAGTTCGCCAGAGTTCATTACTAGAAAGCCAGAGGGACATGGGGCCAAGCTGTTCTCCTCCCCATCTCCACAGGTGCCAAGAACACCATTTGCCCTTCTACAAGGTTCACCATCACTGGTATAGAAGGAGGGAGCAGAGAAGGAGATATGGTTAGATCATTTCTTTATCAATTATACTACATCTCATCCTCAAAAAAGATACCTTAGAAAATGACTCTTGTGATCTTGACAATATAGAAGTAGGAGAGAAGAGGGAACAATGAAAGTAGGGGAAAAGATAATTTAGGATAGAATTCTGAACTCAAGAACCCAATGAAGCTAAAGGCTTGGTAAGGTGTGTGGGAGGGGAGGAATATTATTATTAGGCTGGGGAAAGGAGCAGAGATAAGAAAAAGTTTAGGAAGGAATAAAAGATGGAAAAGTGATTCTGGGGTGATGTTCTTAGGGATCAGCTCCAAGGAGAAGTTAGTACCCAAGAAGATGACTCATAGTAGCAAGGTCAAAGGTCCAGGCAGGACTGAACTATTTGCAAGTTCAATCTGTCCTCATAGCTCAGGATCCTGCTCTGTAAAATAGAGGGTGATAATCCCTTCCTATATTCACCTCTTGGTAAATCTATTCAACTCTATTCCAATATCTATTTTTGAATCTCTTGATCTCTTGTCTTATCACTAATTACACCTTGCTAAACCCTAACTTCAGATTACTCCTATCATATGTTTCCCTCATGGGTATTTACAAGAACTGGAGGAAATTATAGAATTGCACTGACTTGATCGACTACAAGTTTATTCTGTCCAGTCTCTACTGGACCCTCACTGCAGCAAGGTAATCATTCTACTAGGCATCTAAGTATTACAATGCTCAAAAGGTTAAACTTGGAGTCAAGTAGACTCAATTTTGAATTCTGCCTGAGACCCTTTTATAAAAACCTACAACCTACAACCTTTTGTGTTCACTCCAATTGTCACCAAATGCTACTCCTCTACCAAAAGAAAAAAAGAATTGCAAAAAGATTTTGTATGTTTTTATATTCATTTGGAACAGAACCTTGGAACAAGAAGTAATATCCTAAAATCCTCATGTCTCTCTGACCTCCAACTCTTCTCTGTATCTTTGTGTGTATGTGTTCTTCCCCTATGGAACAAGCTCCCTGAGAGCAAGGGTTGCTACCTTTTTGTTTGTGCATTCACAGATAGTACAAGACACTTGAATAAAAACCCTGACTAATAAATTGTTTAATGTATGCTGGTTCAGAGGTCAAATGGATCATTGGGCCTCAATCACTCATAGGAGCCCCAAGATTTCCCCCCCATTTTTATTGTCATGCAAAACACACTTCCATATTGATCATTGTTGAAAGAGCAAAGTCATATATAACCAAAACCCCAAAATAAAAACAAAAATACACTGATGTGAAAGATGATTCCAACAGTTCTTTCTCTGGAGGTGGATAGCATTTCTCATCATAAGTCTTTCAGGACTGTCTTAGATCATTGCATTTCTGAGAGTGACCAGTTTTCACAGATAATCATCATCCAATATCCAAAAAAAATAAAACTGTGTGCAATGTTCTTCCGGTTCTGCTGATTTTGCTCTGCATCAGTTCCTGAAGGTCTTTCCAGCTTTTTTGGGAATTGTTTCTTATAGCACAATAGTATTCCATTATCAACATGTACCACAATTTGTTCAACTATTTCCTAATTGATGGATATCCCCTCAATTTCCAATTCTTTGCCACCACAAAAAGAGCAGCTATGAATATTTTTGTACAAGTAGTTCCTTTCCCCTTTTTTATTATTGCTTTGTAATACAGACTCAATAGTGGCATTACTGGATCACAGAGTATGCACATTTTTATAGCCCTTTGGATATGGTTCCAACTTATCCTCCAGAATACTTGGATCAGTTCACAACTCTACCAACAATGCATTAGTGTCCCAATTTTGCCACACCTCTCCAACATTTACCAGTTTTTACTGTCATATTGCCCAAACTGATAAGTTTGAGGTGGTACTTCAGTGTTGTTTTAATTTGCATTTCTATAATCAAGAATGATCTAAAATGTTTTTTTTTTTTATATGATTACTGAGAGCTTTGATTTCTTCCTCTGAAAATTGCTTCTTCATATCTTTTGACCATTTGTCAATTGGGAAATGGAGCCCCAAGTTTTGTGCTTTCAACTTTGGCATAGATAACACATAAAAAATGCTTTCTAAGCCTTAAGTTTCTAGATAAATGCTGGCCCTGGTTATTATTCCTTCTAATCAAATTGTTATACACTCTCCATAGTGGCTCTTTCAAACTTCTTCTCTCTTCATTTCTTCCATGGCACCTCTTCTCTTATTCCCTCAGCTAAGAAATTTTTTTCATACTTCACCCAAAAAATTGGGGGCATTCCACAAGAGTTCCCCCTTCTCCCCTTCTCCCACTTACATCCATTCCTTTCATGTCAGCTAGAGAGGTGGCCCTTCTCTTGTCCAAGACCAATCCTCTCCAGATACCCTTGATTCTATGCCCTTCTGTCTTCTCCAGTAGATTGACGACCCCACCCCCATCATTTTGACTTTCTCTTCATTTTTTCCATTGCTACTGTTTTGTGTTTAAGAAGCTGTTCTTCTGACCTTTGTTCAAACTTCTATTGATCTTCTGTTCTTTTCAATATTAGTAAAATGGATAGGAGTGTAACCATGGTGCTTGATATCATGATGCAGTTAGTGAAGGAAGAGGTGCCTCTTTACCTCAAACACCTGCAAATACCTGGGACATTCACTGAGATTTTAAATCTCACAGTTTGGGATTGTCTCCAGTTAGTACCTCTTATGCGAGTATTTGTGCTGTCTGCATTGTTTCAAGGGTACCATCTGTATCATATATTGAGTTTAATTCTTACTAAGAAAAGGAGACAACTAAAGGAGAGATTAATGAAGACTAGATTTGCACTTCGTGAGGATTGCATCTCTCAATTGACTAAAACTATTGGCCACCAAAATGAAACTATCTCTAAAGTTGAAGATAGTATCTCGCAATTGACTAAAATTATTATGCAACAAAATGAAACTATCTCTCACTTGACTCAAACTAACCCTCCTACTGTTTCTAATTCTCCCACTAAGGTTGCTAAAAATAAAACCCCAAAGAAAGAAGATACAAACCCTAGGCTATTCCCTTTAAGAGAAGTGCCAATCGAAAGAAGAAAGAGTTTCATAACTATTAGACACCACAAACTGCTGGGGGCCATCAGTCCACGAAGCCTTGACAGAGTCACGTGTGGTAGCTGGGGAGACCACAGAGTAGTCCTTGGCGAGATGCGACTGCCCACTCTATCCCCCTTGCATGACTTCTTTCATCAATTCCCCTTACCTATGAATTGACATGATTATTATTCTCCCTAGTCTCAAAAGAAATAATGCAAGAGCAAAACACATGTACCCTAATTCTCCAAAACATCACCAAAATACCAGACCCTTAAACCCAATCCCAAAAGACTATCATGGGTTAACTTTTACTTAGGTACATAATTCCCAGCAAAACCACAGCTACAGGCCAAGCCCAAAACTTTCTCATGAAGCCAGCACACAAATCAATCATAGAGGCCCATACAATATGTACAGGTACAGTACAGGTACACTAAGCTTCAATATGCCTCAGTGACTCAGTTACACAAATCAGTAACTCAAACTCCCTAGTAAGCCACCTGTGACAAAATCATTTATCTTGTATTCTGTCTGTAATCACAATACAAAAATATAAAATGTTAATCAAGTGATTTGTTAAAAGTTAATGTATCACTTTTCCAATTATCTCTCTTTGATTTTGTGTATCTATATGCCAAGAATATGGATATAAAATTAAATCCCAAGCCTGGGAATGTTGGAGCAGCTCAGAGATGCAAAGTAGTCCCATGGCCGTAATGATTAAGCTGTCTTCCATTTGTTATTTATTTTATATTATTTATTTTGACTGATCATTTGCCACCTGTCAGGAACCCTGGAGTCGTGAGTGGGGCTGGACCCTGACCATGGCACCAAACCATTTACCCCTCAGTTTATGGAGGGATTTAAGTGCAGCATTCCTTCTTTTGAGGAGGAGCCCATAGCTGTGATAAAAAAGCTAGAGGAGATATGCAGGCAATTTGTTCCAATCAGGATTGATTTTGAATATTTTCTAGAAGAGTTATTAACTAAAAGGGAAAAGGATAAAGTTATCAAGCTTACCAGTGAGGAGTGGGGTGCAGCTCACTGGCCTGAGAATGACCTTCATTGGGATGTTAATGATGAAAGGACTATGAGAGATTATGTCATGCTAGGGAGGCTGTTCTGATTACAGTGAGAGCATGTTCAAAGAGACCTAGTACTTGGACTAAATTTCAAAAGCTAAAGCAAGAGATAGGAGAAAATCCTTCTAAGTTGATGGACAAACTTATTGGACTGGGAGGAAGATACATAGACATTGACTTAACAAGAGAAAGAGACATTAGACAATAGAGAAGGCAGTTTGTTAAAAAAAACTGGCAACGTAGTCAAGCACTATTTTAAAACTAGTTTCTCTAACTGGATGAATATGGAACTTGATGAATTAAGGAGAGTGGAGTTTATGTTTATAATGAGTATGAAATGAAAGATACTGATGATAGTGATGTAGTGGATGCATTAAGAAAGGAGATAAAAGCACTAACTGGAAAAATTGAAAGGTTTGAAAAAGGAGATGCAAATTTTGGGTTATCTATTGCTCCAGGGCAAGAATATACAACCCAAAGAGAGTATACAAACCAGAGACCAATGTGTTACTTGTGTGGAAAAGGAGGACACCTGATGATAAATTGCAGATGCTGGAATCAAATATTCATCAATTTTAGAAATAATTATGGTAACTTTAGAAATAACTATTCTAGGAACAACAACTATCCTAGAAATAATAATAACAACAGAAACAATTTCTGAAATAACAATTTTGGAAATCATGGGAATGATAGAAATAGTAACTAAACTGAGGCAAATGACTTGTTACAATATATCCATAATAGGGAACATCCATGCAATAACCAAAAAGGTAAATCCTCTTCAGTGAGAGGACTCTCAGAAAGGTGCACATGAACCTTTATGAAGGTTTTCCAGGGGAGAAAGGACTCTGGAATCAAATAGTGAAACATTTGATTTTCCATATACAGATATAATTTCACCAGTTATCCCAGTCCATTCTCCCCTAGATAGCACTGAACCACATGTAACAATGAAAGTAGGGAATACATGATATGATTGTCTTGTAGATACTGGGGCATCAAGATTTCTGCTAATGAGTACACCTGATCCTAATTGTAATTCTATTCTCTCTATTAATGTTGTTGGGGTATCAAGAACACCTTTGGAAGTCCAAAAGCTCTCACCACAAATGGTGTCTGTGGGACCTTTTATCTGTGGAACATTCATTCCTGCTAATGCCTAACTCCCCTATGAATTTATTAGGGAGAGATCTGTTGTGTAAATTAAAAGCCATGATAATATATACTCAGGATGGTCATATTACCTTAGAACTACCTGAAGAATCTCTAAATTTGTTACCAGTACTCTTTTTAGATAATCATGAGGTGGCTAAAACTCCAACCTTCAAAATATCAACAGATATACTTGAATCTCTCTGGGCTAAATTCTCTACTGATGTAGGCCTGCATAAATCAGTGGTTCCAGTTAAAATTAGAATGAGAGGTAGTCCACCTCCATCTAATATACCGCAATGTCTATTATCAAAAGAAGCAATCAAAGGAATTACTCCAATGATAAATTCCTTAATCAAACAGAAAATAATAATTCTCTGCAAATCAGAATATAATACATCTATTTTGCCTATTAACAAATGAAATTAGATGAAAATGGAAACCCATGTATTGGTTTGTCCAAGATTTAAGGGTTATTAATAATCATGTTATCAAAAAACATCTTGTTGTTCTAAGTCCATCAACTATTATTCCTCTATTCCTAGTACCACAAAATATTTCACATTAATATATCTGTGCTCTGCCTTTTTTTCAATGTCCATCCATGAAGATTCCCAAAACATATTTGTGTTCACATGGAAAGGGTTCCATCTGCCTCAAGGTTACATAGAAAGTCCAACTTTATTTTCCAAAATTTTGACACAAGATTTGATAAATATTGAGTTTAAGGAGAGCTACTTAATACATTTTGTGAATGATTTGCTCTTGGCCTTGCCAAATGCTGAAGCATGCGAAGGAGATAGTAAACGTCTCCTGTTGCAGTTATATAAAAGGGGGCACAAAATTTCAAAAACAGATTCAGTGGTGTCTCCCAAAAGTGGAGTATTTAGGATTTGTTTTGTCTGGAGGTTAGCATTTCATTTCTCCTAAACACATTGAAGATATAAAAAATTAAGTGTTTCATCCACTAAAAGATGATTTAGAACAATTTTGGAAACAACGGGTTTTTGCAGACTATGGAGAAATCATCAAATCTCTTATAGCACTAACAAAAGAGGCAGTCACTGAACCACTTAAGTTGGATGCAGAAGGCCTAGCAGCACTTACTAAATTAAAGTAGACAATTTTATCTGACCCTGCTTTAGGCATCTCAGATTATAAGAAACCATTCACTCTGCATGTGCATGAATGAAGAGGAGTAGCCTCAGGTGTGTTAACATAAGCTTTAGAACTTGTTCAACATTCTATTGCATATTATTCAGTTCAATTAGATCCAATAGCTGCTGACACACCCCCATGCCTCAGAGATATCGATGCAACAGCTCTGCTAGTAACAAAGTCTGCAAACTTAGTGTTGGGATACCCACTAACAATAATGTGCCTTCATTAAGTTGAAGCATTATTGCGAAGACATAGAACCTAGGCATCCTCAGAGCAAAGACTTACAAGATATGAAATAACTTTACTAGGCAATGAAAATATTACTTTGAAATGCTGTACAACACTCAACCCTGCCACATTGCTTCCAGATTTACCCATTTCAGGAGAATCATTACATAGTTGTAAATCATTAGTGTCTGTGGCAGAAAAGCCTTGTGGAAATCTCCTAGACACTCCTTTAGAAAATGCAGATCTACAATGACACATGTTAAACCCAGTGGAATTATGGATACAGGAAGGGGGTAAAGGGAGGGGAGGGAAAGAGCATGAGTTTTGTAAGCATGGAAAAATATTCTAAATCATCTAATTAAATAAAATTTTAAAAAAAGAAAATGCAGATCTAATTTTGTTTACAGATAGTTTGTCCTTTATGAGAGATGGAATACATTACACTGGAGCAGCTATAATCACAGAATTTGCAACATTGTGGTCAGCTTTACATCCCTCAAATCTAAGTGCACAAGGTACAGCATTAATAGCATTGAAACAAGCTTGTATTATTGCAAGAGACAAAAAAGCAACAATCTATATAGATTCAAAGTATGTCTTTGGGGGCTTTAAAAGACTGTCTGCCCTTTGATCCAGCCATATCACTGC